>NC_043706.1:135754500-135900079 GCF_006229205.1 Suricata suricatta
CGGGGCCCGCGCGGCCGGGGGGCTTCTGGGGGCGGCGTGCGCCCCCAGCCGGCTGCCCTCGTGGATGCCTCCCGGCGGCGGCGGGCCCATGAAAGACTGCGAGTACAGTCAGATCAGCACCCACAGCTCCTCCCCCATGGAGTCGCCCCACAAGAAGAAGAAAATCGCGGCCCGGAGGAAATGGGAGGTTTTCCCGGGAAGAAACAAGTTCTTCTGCAACGGCAGGATCATGATGGCCCGGCAGACGGGCGTCTTCTACCTGACTCTCATCCTCATCCTGGTCACTAGCGGACTCTTCTTCGCCTTCGAGTAAGTGGCGGCGAAAGCTCCGCGACGCCCGGCTCCCCTCGCCTGTCCCCGACCCCTGCCCCTCCCCTCGCTACTTTCGTTTTCCAGAAGCCTTACTTGCTGTATGTACCTTGTTATATAATGCAAACCCGCTTCTCCCTCTTTTTTTTTTTTTTTCTATTCCTCAAAGGTCTGTTGCTCTTTGGTCCCCCCCCCCACCCCCGCAACAGTGCAACCCCTGGGGCGGGCTCTGGGCGTGGAGAGGGGAGAGGGGACACTTGGAAGGTGTGCCGGCCTTGCGGCGGCGTGCGCGGGTCGGGTGGCACCTCGCAGGTGACTGATCCCGGGTTCTGTCTCTGCTGAGTTTGGAGACCAGCTGTAGCTTTCTGTGGGAAGGGAGGATGAGGCTGATTTCTCAGGCAGCGATAAATAGAATTGACTTCCTTTCCTGCTCACACGCTATAGGGCATCTTGTTCAGCTCATTTGCTGAATCTTCCAGGTGCCTTCGCTGAATCGTGAAGCGTCTTGGTTATTTCAGGTTTCAGAGCGAAGGCCACCCGGCGTGGCCTGGATAGGGTAATTTCATTTTTCATTCTCATTAGATGGTCACCCTTGATCAACAATTTCTGATTTACCATGAGGTTTCGAAACTCTGCGCTTTTAAAAAAGTTTCCATTAAAAAAATACTGCAGACAAACACTTTCTCCTCCCTTCCTAATGTTGGGGAACAGGTGAAAGGAGACTTTCAGCCCGTTCAGGAAAAGTGTGAGGGGGCATGGTAACTTCTGGTTCCAGAAACAATACTTTGGGACATTAGGGCTTTGATCTGAAAAAAAAGCGCATGCGAGTCTTCCCCGTTTTCAGGAAAATCAAGTTGGCCAGTGGCAACTGTCCTCCTGCCAACTAATGAAAGATCTTTTTATTTATTAATAGATTAGATCAAGTACTTTAACCACATTCCAGAATCAATTTCAATTGCTCTTATTGGGTCCAACATTGGCAATGCAGCTTCTTATGTAATTCCTGGTATCTTTTGCTCAATAAAAGTTATAGCCACGCCCCATCCCAGCTTAAAAAAGAAGGTAATACAGTTATTGGGAGTTCTTTGTGCTTCCGGTATCCTGCCTATTATGGGGCATGGTGGCGTCCAGTCTCCATCTTCTGTTGCGTAGGGTTAATTAAACCTCTGTGTTTATTTTCTTTTTGTCTCTGGTGAGTATTAATAGGCTCTGGTTTTGTGCCCAGTGTTTGGTATTCCAAATGCGACGTCAATCAGAAATGAATGATCTCTTGATGATGTGATACTTGTGTGAAGCCCTCTGACTCTGAGGGGAAACATTTTGTGTCTCAACATTGTGTTGTGACCAGTTACAACAGGATTGAGTTAGAACAGGTGAGGAGAGAGATCTCGGAGGTAAGCCACTCAACCTCCCCCAGTCCTCACTCACAGCCCCTCCATTTCTCTCCTGGAAGTTTAACTTTTGGACATTTTTGCAACTAGGGTGGAGCCTGTTGGGGGACTTGGGGATGGGAGGGGGAGGCTGTGAAAAGGCTTTGGGGATGGCAGGAGAAATGCTATGTCCTTTTGTTGTTCCCCTTGCCCCTTTCCAGAGCCAGCTGCTCCTCCTGACAGACCTGAGTCTGAGTCATAACAGATTCAGGGACTCAAAGGATGATGCCACGTGGTTGAACGCAAATGCCATCCTTCTAAGGGTGGCTGTCATTGCAGGTGGTCTTCTAGATAGAGACTGTTCACCATGTTCCTAACGTTAACGTTTTGAACTATTGGCATTTTTTTAAAAAGCAGTTTTAAGGGTGAGGGAAAATGGGTTAATTTATTGAGCTCAGCCACAGGTGTGGTGCATGCAGGATGATGAATGTTTCATTTTCTGCACGCACCCAAATTCCCCCTGTCTCGTTAGAGATCCCCTCTAGTTATCCTGGCTGTTTTTATTTCTTTATTCTTGTTGCTTGTGAGCAAACCGTCCCTCCTGGAGCCCCGTGTGTGTTTCTTCGAAGAGTTCCCTGAAGTCGTCACTAGTAGGTTGTCCAGGATCTGTCTCTGCTCTCAGCAGTGTGTTAACCAGCGTCTGTAGGAATAAACACGGGTGCTGGGATTTTATTAGCTCCTACTGCTGGCCTCATTTTTCGATAAACTCTGTGTGTGTTGGTCTTCCTGGGTGTTGCTTCCACTAGGCAAGTGGAAATTTCAAGAAAACAGGCCAATCCTAGGATGATGCCTCAGTTGGGAACAATCCTAGGGCTGTTCAAACTATAGAATATTATGGTTTGGCTCAGAACATTTGTCATTGTGTTGCTTTTAAGTTCTTTATCATTGCTAATGACAAAGTGAAATTAAACAACTTTGGTCAAATTAATTTGATAGACTTGGAGAAGCAATTAGTTCCATACATAGGATATGAAATGCCAACAGTGTAAAAGAGAACAAGAGAAAATGCCAGTTTTGTCAGCTCCCTGCCTGCCTGCTTCTGCCCTTCCTTTAGTTATTTATTGAGTATATACTATGTGTTTGCCTATTTGGTTTAATTTCATTCTAGATAACTTTAATATGAGTAGAATTCATGTTCAAACATTAGAGTCCATGCTTCCCCGTACAGTTACGAAAAGCAAGGACAGAATTTGAAGACATGTGACTTAGCTTCAGACCTCTTTTTTTTTTTTTTTTTTGCAACTGTTCCCTACCCTACCTCTCATTCCTAACCTTGAACAGACGACAGGGAAGTTCATCCGAGAGAAAGGGGGTTGTGGGAACATAGCAGCAGGTGTTGATACTGCCTCTGGCCCTGGGAAAAGGGCGGGGTAGAAATGATTCTTACCACACTGGAGAGGAAGTGACAGAGGCATGGAGAGGTGATATGAGCACCCTGGGTCATACACTAACTAGAGGCTTCTGAGCGCAAAGCCAGTGCCCTTTCTGACCCACTGTGCTGCCCTTCCTCCAAGTATGAATAGTGCTTAAAGGTTTGGACTTTGGAGGGACAGATCCCAAGATGCTAAGTATGACCCTGAGAAGATAATTGGATTTTTCTAAGTCTCAGTTTCCCAATCTATTAAATGGGATTAATAATCTCTACCTTAAAGTGTTGTGAAGATTAAGTGAAAAAGTATATGCTTCATTCAGGGTCTCATCCATAGTAAGTACTCAGGAAATGAGTACTGTTATTCAAGCAGACCTCAGAAGTAGCCTCCCAAGGACTCCCTTTACTGAGAGCCTTGGAAGGAGGGAGTTTGTGGGTTAATAAGCAAGTATAATAGTGATAGCATATTGGACTGAAAAAATGCAGACCTGTGTAGTTTGCAGTAAATAAAAGTCTTTGTATGAATCAGGGGGAGTGGCTCACTCTCGCCTCTTCGGAGTGGGACTCTTGCAGAGGTGTCTGGGGAACGCCCTTGTCCAGCCCTGAGCAGGAGCACGGAGGAAGCCTCAGAGAAGCAGGGACTGGATTTCTTTGCTGTTTTTAGAGCTACCGTCTTCGAACTGTGAAGACAGTAAAGAAAGCTATGAGAAGCAACCTGATGCAACCCCACTCATTTTCAAGGAGGGCCAGGCTGTGCATTTGGGGGCGTCCTGTGTTCTGCGTAGGCACCGCTAGAGAGTGACAGCATTTTATAGTCCTATTCAAGAGGGGAGGGAGGAAGCTGGTCGCAGTGCTGTCGATGTCACTGCCCCTTGCAGTTACGGAGGGGCTGGTTTGTCTAAGACTCCCAGCAACGTCCTCACGCTTGTATCCCCATCTGCAGAATTGCAATTTGAAAAGATCACTGAGTGTTACCCATTTCTCTGTCTCTCCTTCTCTGACATCCACATACATACATCCTGCTTTTGTTTCCAGTTGAAGTTTTGAAAATGAAAGGCTTTGGCCCTGAACTGTCGACATCCTGTAGTTCTGATCACAGGGACAGAAAGAAGCAGAGGAGCCAGGCAGCCGGATGAGGTGAGGGGGGCCCTGCTCAGCTCCTGGACGCGACCGTCTCGCGGGGCTGTGCTGTGGTCACGGGCAGTTTGGAGATGTTGCTGGGGCTGAAACACTCAGGACGTGGAAGCATTCTTCCGTTTGTCATCGCCGGAAGTCCATTGATGATTTTTTTTTAAAAGCCACCAATTGTCTTCCCCTTTCTGACTTCCTTCTCTCCTCCCTTTTCTCCTTCCCTCCTTCCCTTTGTTTCTTTTTCCTCCTTCTCCTCCTTTCTTTGGCTAATCCCCTCTGAAATAATTGAGGAATAATTGGTAGTCAGTGGAACTGGGGTGATGTTTGCTTTGAAGATGGAATAATGGACCGTCTCCCATAAACAAAAGTGTTATTTCCTTCATTTCTCCCTCATAAATTGGAAATCCTTTATCATTTAGTAGAAGATGCTTCCATTACAAAGATAAGGACCTTCTCTTTTCTCAACTGCCCTATTCAGAACTGCATCAGGTTTACCGCCATCTCAGAAAACATACGGAACGTGTCCTGTCTCCTGGCCAGATGCTGGCCATGTGGTGCCTCGTAGAACACCACGGGGTTGGTAGTAGACGGTAGAAGATGAGCCTCAGGGAGCTACCCTGACCATCCCCTGCTAGCCAAGTCGATGCCATCAGGGACACTTTGTAACCCACAGGATCCACAAGAGTTTTGGATCCATGGGAATTTCAGGTGGCATCAAAACCTTATTAATGACCCCTTGATGTGAGGGCACCGATCTGTTCATTTGTGTGCCAGTTCATACACGTAAGTCCCATGAGGATAGGGAATGCGTTAGTTTTGTTCACTGTTGTATTTTATCTCCGGTACCTAAAATAGTACCTGGTACAGAGCAGGCTCTCAGTAAATATTTGTTGTTTATAGAATAATAGTAATATTGAAACACTGAAAACAACTCCCTCATGCTTCAGTTTTTCATCTTGTAAAGTTGTAGGGGCGCCTGGGTGGCTCAGTTGGTTAAGCATCTGACTTCAGCTCAGGTCATGATCTTCTGGTTCGGGGGTTCGAGCCCCGCATCGGGCTCTGTGCTGACAGCTGAGAGCCTAGAGTCTGTCTTCAGATTCTGTGTCTCCCTCTCTCTCTGCCCCTCCCCTGCTTGTGCTGTCGCTCTCTGCTTCTCAAAGCTAAATCAAAAACATTTAAAAAAAAAGTTGTAAAAACACTAAAATTTCTAATTAATAATGCCTTGCAGAACATAGTTGCCTTAGAAACTTTGATTATTAGGTGTAATTCTTCTGAATTTAGAATCAGGTCTCATCCCTTTTCAAATACATTAATTGAAGCAGAGGAAATGAAAGGTTTCTTAGCTCTTTAGCAAACTCGTGACAGAGCTGAGATGTTCACCTGGCTAACTAAGCCCTCTTTCTAGTTTTTCTTTATTTTTTTAAGTAAATGTTTTAGCAAATAAAGCATTCCAAGACATATATATATATGTTACTGTTACCCAACTACCCCTAGTACATAAAATAATTTTACATTTTATAAGTTCTTGACTTTTGATACTTAAATTGATTTAATAAAACTCTGAAGGAGGCTGTTGACTCTCTGTTAGTGGGAAGCGATGCCCAGTTATGCAGAAAGGACACCTGTACATTCCTGTAAGAAGCTAATGATGGTCAACTACTTAATGGGCCATGTCTACATGACCTGGCGATTTTTCCTTTGCAGTGCAGTGTTGCACATAATTTATTCATGCCAGAGTTACTATGTCTTAGCCAGAGAATTTAAATTAAGTGTTTCAAGGAAGTGTATTCAGTTTTCTGTAGCTGAGGTTGGTAGGAGAGAGAAAGCCATGGTAGACAGTAGGTATTGCTGTATAGTTACGTCCAGGAATTTGGATCTGATAAAAAGTTGGTTCAGGTAAGTGTTGGGGACCATATTACTGCTTTTGTGTGGTTCTTTACTGAATATAAACATTGGTCCCAAATCAAACTAAATTATAAACTGGATGATCTTCTATCTCCTCACTTCTCCCCTTTAAATAATATATTCATTACAGACGATTATATATAACATATATGCAAGTGTTGAAATAAAGTACCTCAATTTGAGAGAATCTGAACTCAAGGGCCACAGTGATACCAGGGCTTTTGAATCGACTCACACCCTCTGGGTTTTAGCTCTGTTCCATGTCCCTGTCCCTCCCTGAGGTCATTCCACCTGAGCTGAGTCAGTATGAATGCCTTGCTTCTCCTCAAGGTTTCTTAATGTACACACTCCCAAATAATAGATTAAAATTAAAATAGATTAAAATTAAAAAATATAGATTTTTTTAGTGTGGCTTGTTTTTCTATATAAAAAATATAAACAGAAATTTACTATCTATAGGAAAAAGTAAATAAATCTTTTATGCATATAAAAAAAAAACCCTTTCATCACTGCCCTTTCCCCTTCTTCTTCCTGGGCAATTAAATGGTAAGTTGCAGACATCATACCTTTTATGTCCAAATTTTCCCATATTTAATTCTTTTGTGTGTATGTGTGTCAGAGAGAGAGAGGGAGAGAATCTCAAGCAGGCTCCACACTTGTGGACATGGGGGCTCAAACCCACGATCCTGGGATCATGCATGACCTGAGTCGAAATCAAGAGTCAGCCGTTCCACCCGCTGAATCGTTCAGGGCTCTCTCAGCATTTAGTTCTTGAGCAAAAGACTTTTTCTTATATTAACATAGTACAGTTGACCCTTGAACAGCACAGGTTTGTGCTGCGCGGGTCTACTTATACATGGAGTTTTTTCACAGTACAGTCCTGTAAATGTATTTGTTCTCCCTTATGGTTTTTTAAATAACAGTTTCTTTTCGCTAGCTTACTTTATTGTAAGAGTACAGTATTAATACATATAACACACAAAATCTGTGTTAATTGACTGGTTACCTGTAAGGCTGCTGGTCAACAGTGGACAATTTAGTAGTTAAGTTTTGAGGGAGTTGAAAGTTATACACCAGTTTTCAACTGTGTGGGGTGGAGTGGGGTTGGCATCCCTAACCCCCATTTTGTTTAAGGGTCAACTGTAATGGTATCAATTTCAGTCAATTTAATGTGGTTACAACAGTCCATATTCAAATTTTACTATTTGTCCCAATATTGTAAGTTTATGATCTTAGTATTTGTTTTCTGCTTATGTAATATGTGTTGTTGGCCTTCATTTAAATGAACTGCATATTTTTAATATCCCACTTTATTTCCTGTAACAAATTTAGGCTATATTTCTTTGTACTTTTTAAGATTTTGAGAACTCAGATAGGCATGTTTCCCCTACAAGAGTCTACCTCCAAACAGTAATGCTGTACTTCATAACTAATGTAGCAAGCCTAATACATTGTAATTCTACTTCTCTTACACTTTGTAAATCTTATTGTCATACGTATATACCTGTGTGCTATAAAGCCAGGAATGTTACTACTTTAAAGCTGTCAATAGTATGTAAAAGAAACACATACAATATACATGAAACGAAGATACTTTAAAGTAAAACATACACATAAAATCTAAAATAACATTTATACATGTATAAAATAGAGATAATTTTAAGTGGAGTTTTATATTTAGCTTTACATCTTTACCATTTCTAGTACTATTTATTTTTTCTACGTGTATCCTTTCTCTTTGGCCTAAAGTATTTCCTTTAGTATTTCCTAATGTAGGTCTACTGGTGACAAGTTCTTAGATTTTGCTTTTTCTGAAGATGTTTTTTTTGCCTTCATTTTTAAAGGAGAGAAGATATTTTCACTGGATATAGAATT
Source organism: Suricata suricatta (assembly GCF_006229205.1). Taxonomy (NCBI): domain Eukaryota; kingdom Metazoa; phylum Chordata; class Mammalia; order Carnivora; family Herpestidae; genus Suricata; species Suricata suricatta. Next base: position 135,762,520 of record NC_043706.1, read on the forward strand.
TTAGTTTGACAGTTAAACAAATTTTTTTAATGTTTATTTATCTTTGAGAGGGAGAGAGACAAAGTGTGAGTGGGGCAGGGGCAGAGAGAGAGAGAGGGAGATACAGAATCCGAAGCAGGCTCCAGGCTCTGAGCTGTCAGCACAGAGCCTGATGTGGGGTTCGAACCCATGGACCATGGGATCATGACCTGAGCCTAAGTCAGACACCCAACTGACTGAGCCACCCAGGTACCCCAAGTTTGAAAGTTTTTAAAATCAGAACTTTGAAGATTTTGGCCCACTGTCTTTCTGGCCTCTTTTGTTTCTGATGAGAAGTTAGCCTTTATTTTTAGCATATTTCCCTGTGGTATGTAATGGGTGATTTTTTCCCATCTGATTTTATATTTTGTTTTTTGTTTCCAGAAGCAGAACTAAGACATTTCCAAGTATAGCTTTCTTCTGCTGAGGCTCAGGCTTGGCTAAGACTTCTTGGATCTGAGAATTGGTATCTTTCATCATATTTTAGAACATTTTCATTCATTATTTCTTCAAATATTTCTCTTGTTTCTCTCTTATCCCATGTTTTCTTATACTCTTTTTTTTTTAAATTTTTGTGTTTCAGCTTGAATAATTCCTATTGATCTGACTTCAGGTTTACTGATCCTTTGCTCTGTCTTGTTTATGTTAAACCATCTTTTTTTGTCTTATTTTTTTCATTTTTAGCATCTTTACATTTAAAAATAGTTATATAGTTTTTATATAGTTTAAAAAATAATTTCCATAATTTTCCTGAAATTCTCCATCTATTCATGTCCATATTTTCCACTGGATCCTTTAACAGTTTTTTGTTGTTGTTATTGTGCCTAATGATTCCAACAGCTGTGTCATCTCTGGGTCTACTTCTTTGGCTATTTCTTCTCTTGGCTATGGGTAATATTTTCTCCCTTCTTTGTATACCTCATAATTTTTTATTTCATGCCAGATAGTGTGTGCAAAAGAATCACAGAGGATGCACTAATATAATAGAGCATGACCTTTTATCGGGCCACAAATGTGTGGGCTGAGTCAATCTAATGTGTTATTAAAATGTGTGTGATCTTTACTGAAGCTTTCATTGGATCCATTTTATCATTGAGTTCAAATGTTCTGTGGACAGTGACTTTCCCTTTATCAGGAATTGAGATCTGACTCCTGGCTAAACTCTCTAAGTTTTTTTTATGCTTCACAACCCAGCAGCCACTTACCTAACTGTGGAAGATTTCTGTTTTTCAGCCAGTATGCCAGCATTTTGGATTACTGGGGAGTTTTCTCAGCTTTCAGTACTGTCCCAGCCTTCTTCAGCATAGTGCCTCTCTCTTTCTCTGTCCAGCTACCCAGCCTCAGCTTTTGGAGGGCTGCTGCAGTGTCTCTGGAGAGGGCCTGAAGTGCATAAGGGATATTTTTTCAGTTTTTATGCTGACCCCTGCATACCCTTGGGAAGGTCCTATAGTTCCGAGGGCAGTTGCCTCTCAACTCTCCTGTCCTAACCCCAGCCTTAGGTGCACTCTTATGTGTTTCATGGAGATCTATGGGAAGGAGTTTGCTGGTGGTGCAGACTCACTCTGTGGTTCAGGCTCCCGGGAATTCTTATCCATATGGCTATCCATATGGCCATTTAACTTGTTTAAAAATTTACCTGCTTTCTCTTTACTCCTGGCTATGGTGGATTCCTATTTTTCCTGCCACTTTGCTAGGAATGGAAGTAGCTGTTGGCCTTTCTTCTCTTGGGAAGGGCTCAACATAGTTAAGCTTCTTTGCACCCTTAGCTCCCTGATATATTTTTAAAAACTGCTTTTGTAGCTAACCTGGCCTTGTTCTCATTGTCAGAGTGGGAGGGATTGCTTTTACAACTTCCAGCTTGTGATTTTTTTTAAAGTTAATATTGTGTTTCTTAGATTCATGCATGTTGTTGCATTATATGTAATTGGTTTTTGTTGCTATAATATTTGGTTTGTGTAAATATACTCAATTTATTCCTCATACTATTTCTGGTCTTTCTTTTTTGGACTTCTTGCTGATTCTTGGCATTTACTGTCATTTTAAGGGATAGAGTATATACTGCTGCCTCTTCATAGGTTTTGATTTTTTCTTAAGTGCATCCTGGCCATGCCTGTGACATCTGGGCCCAAATGCTTAGGCCTGGGTAGCAGAATTTAGCATGAAATTCAATCTGTTATATTTTTATATGATGGCAAAATAGTTATCAGAAGATAAATCCTAACTATCAGCTAACCATTGAAGTTAAGGTTTATAGAAATATATATCCTTGTGATAAGTGAGATACTTTATCACAAATCGTCATCTGCCCATTTAATTTGATGCTAGTTTTTCATTGATTTAAAAAGAAAGCTTAACTTTTCATCCTCCCACTTCTAATACTTTGAGTAAGGAAGCTCTTCTCTGATCTCATGTCTAGCTCAGACACAAACCCTCGGAATACTTGTAATTAAGGTTCTGTTACGACCTCTTGCCACATAGCTGGCTTTAGTTGAAAGTCCTGATAGAAGGGATTTATGATTGAACCAGGCAGCCCTCAGCTCTTAGAGACCCTTCAGTCTGCCTAGTGCTCTCCATGAGAGAGAGAACTCTCTTCCCTGCCACGAGCAGTCCCAGAATGAAGAGAAAGGTGACAGCTGTGTGTGTGTGTTTGTGCGTGCGCGCGTGTGTGTTCTTTTCCCCTGACTCCATCCCTCCAGTCTGTAGATGCTGTGCTACCCTTAATTGAGGCCTATTTTTGCCTCTGCCTCCTTGGCCCCTCACAGCTGGGAGCTAGAATACTGTTGGAATAGGCGTCTCTGTCTCCCTCTAGGGATTTTTGAGGTGGAGTTTCTTTCAACTGTAATGAGACCTTTTTATTTTAGAACACTTGAAGCACATTTGGACAGAACATGCCATTTTTAAAAATAGGAATATGATAATTTCCATACATCTTCAAACTGGGTTTTAAAACTGCTGACCTCAAAGTCCAGGGGAACCTGGTCTTGCTGTTGAGAGCCATCAGAATGTGACCAGGCTGGGCAAGGTGGCCGATAGAGGAGTGCGCCACCAGGGGCCTCTGGGGGTGGATGTGCTTTGCCTCGAGGTGGTCTTTCCGTCAAGGAACAGCTGTCTAACCACGTGGGAAAGGATTTAAGCTCCCTAAGGCTGGTGTCTAGTCAGGTGCCTCTCACGAATACAGAAACAGTTCCTTTTAACACAAAACAGGGAAGTCAATTAGTTCTACTTGCTGAGGTGAGAAACTATTGCCTCCCCTTGTACAGATAGTAAAAATAAAATGGGTCCCAGAGTGTGTGTTCCTGACTACTTCCTTGACAAAATCGGTGTCCTTCTTTTTGGTTTTTGTTCTTCCTTTCCCCTCAGTGGTGTGGGAGATTGTGACGACTTTCTTTTTACTTGAAATTGTTTCTTCCTGTAGCTTCTAGGATGTTCATCTTCTGCTTACCTTTTTCTTTTCCTTTTTCTCTTTCTCCTCGATTGTATCTGTCGTTTCTTTCCAGCCCTGGATTCACTTTGCTCATTCCCCTTGTGCCTTTCTTACTTTCTTGAGCAGGGTTGAATCATCATGGTGATCACTCTTGCTTCTTCCCTTGTGACTTCCATCTCTCGTTCTCTTTCTCCCTTGCTTAGAGCGTTTGCTTTCTAGTCTTGAATCACTCTTGCCCGTAGAGATCTCTTACCCAGTTGTCCTCTGATGCTCAGAAGGCAGGGCACTGAGCACTGCATGTGTGTTCGTGGGGCCTCCACACTCAGTGAAGAGAACAGGTACCTCCCTGGTCCCCTGCACAGTCCTCACATGTGCCCCTGTCTTCCTGTTCTTATGTACCCCAGCCACCACCCTCTCCTGATGCTTTCCTTTTAAAAAAAAATTTTTTTTTTTAACTTTTATTTATTTTTTGGGACACAGAGAGAAACAGAGCATGAGCAGGGGAGGGGCAAAGAGAAAGACACACAGAATCTGAAACAGGCTCCAGGCTCTGCGCTGTCAGCACAGAGCCTGACATGGGGTTCTAACCCATGAACCGACTGTGAGATCATGACTTGAGCTGAAGTTGGGCCCTTAACTGACTGAGTCACCCCTGCTTTCCTTTAATGTTCTTGGGCTGTATTCTTCCTCTCCGTTTCCATACTTGATTTGGCGGTTTTCAAGCACATTCATAAAATCTTTAATCTTCTTTCCATAAAAAAAGGATGGAGTAGAATTCTCCTTTTCAAAAAAATGTTAATTTATATTTGAGAGCGAGAGAGAGCATGAGCTGGAGGGGGCAGTGGGAGAGGGAGATACAGAATCCCAAGCAGGCTCCAGACCGTGAGCTGTCAGCACAGAGCCCGACGTGGGGCTCGAACTCAAAAACCGTGAGATCATGACCTAAGCCTGAGTCAGATGCTTAACTGACTTGAGCCACCCAGGCACCCCAGTTCTTCTCCTTTTGAGTATATGGGTCTGCCTTAGTGACTTTAGAACTGAGGTTCTAAAGAGCAGAACATAGCAGAGGTTTGGCTGTGTGATCTCTGAGGCCAGGTCACAGGGGTGATGAAGTGTTCGTCTGGGCCATGAGTTCCACCTCTCCTGGGACCTGCACCTTCAGAGCTCTGCGCTACTGTGTGAGAAGTCTAGCAGCGTCGTGCAGAGATGCCATATAGTACAGAGACCATGTAGAGAGTCCGGGCCACACAGAGAGAGGAGCCCACGGGTCCCCCAGCTCTTCCAGCCTCCAGCTCTTTGAGTTCATGGTGCAGACATGTGAGCCAGTGAGCCTTCCATTACCCTGCTTCCCCGAGTCTTTGAGCCACCCCACCGGAGCCAGCAGAGCAAGCACGAACTGTTCCTGCCATGTTCTCTCCACAGTGCAGATTTGTGAACAGAAATGTTGTTGTTTTAAGCCACTACCTTTTGGAGAGGTTTATTAGACTGGAAAGCTAAACTACCAGAACATTTCTTTGGAGGATGCAGCAATTAATGTGGGACTAACAACACCAAAGTTACCGTGCTATAGCTTGAGAGTTTTTTTTTTTAAGTTTATTTATTTATTTTGAGAGAGAGTGAGAGAGAGAATCCCAGGCAGAGTTTGAACCCATGAACCATGAGATCATGACCTGGGCCGAAGGTGGACGCTTAACCAACTAAGCCACCCAGGTGCCCTTATAGGTTGAGAAGTTTAAAAAATTTCTGGTAGCATCAAGGTCAGCTTTCCTCACTCACTGCTTCCATTCGGACATGTCCTTTGGTAGGAGAGAAAGGAGTTACTACTCAGTAATGCACCACCGCGGTGCCAAACCCTGGTCTCCCTTGGGAGAAGCGCTTTTGCCAGAAAAGTAGTTTTTGCTCGGTATGGTAGGTCCTCATCAGCCCACGCCTGGACCGCAGCCCCTGGCCTCCTTTCTCAAATTTTCTTCCATGCTGTGTTTGTTAACGTTTATAGTGATAGACTCACACACCCATTGCGTGTAAAAATAAATTTATGACAAAACTGTTGAAATCTGGTGTTTAAGACTTGTCTGTTTTTCTTACAACTTTTTAATAGTGATAGAGGACGATCTCTAGTATTCTTGGAGATCTCTGTGTCGAGCGATCCCTCTGTTGACTTTGGAGAGGGTTAATTTGGAAACGTGACCCGGGTAGGGACTCCTCTTCATGACCGTTTTGTACCAGGAGGCTCGTGCTTCCCTGGGTTGTTGAGCCTGGAGACCTGGCTTACCTCCCCTCCATGCTTTTGAGCCACTGAGTCCTTTCCAGTACCAGCCTGGGGCCGCCTTGTGTCCGCAGAGCCATGCTGCCCCAGAAATGCGCAGCCAGACAACCGGTGACCCAGTGGCCTGATCTTTCGAGGTGGCCTCGGATTTATATAATCAATGCAGTTTATCATCTTGAATGGTACTATTTTGAGGTCTTTTAATGCCATCCATTTCCCATACACACATTCTTGATGACAGATAAGGGCATTTTTGAACATATAAGCCAAAGCCAAGTTAAATTCTGTAGCTATATATAGTTTATTTGTCTTTCTGACCAGAGAGAAAAATTCTTTACTCAGATCTCACACTTACTAGCTTGGTATAAATTTTCCTTCTTCTCTTTAAGATAGCAGCCCATGCAAATTAAATTCTGGAATGGTCCCAACACACACATTTAAATGGTGTTTATACTCTGTTTCAGAGGCATACTGACTTTGTGTTTCTGTTTCTGTTCCATTAGCTATATGCATATTTTGTGCAGATATTTCAAAAGGTTTTGTCATGTCTTTGAAAGGTAAATAGATACTGAAAGTCAGGAAATCCTATTCTTTGCCATTAAATTATTATTTAGTCAGGATTAACATTGGATAATGTATACAGGAATTATTTCTTTGGCTCAAAACAGAATAATGGTAAGAAGTATTCTTTTTTAAGTTATATTCCTTGACTGAACTAGACAATTAGCAAAATTCTATTTTTTTGTTTAAAAGTTGAAATGGCAACAAAGTGTCCCATTCATTCATTACTGAACTCCCTTGCTTCTTGGTTATGGATGGTTTTAATGGTACAAGAAACAATGGATCTGTTCTCTAGAACGTGAGATTAATATTCACCTCCACTCTAAAGAGGGTGTGAACTTTTTGATTTTAGAAGGTTGTATGGGTTTGGTCCCCTCACCCAGAGTTGACCCTAGTTGGTGTTTTCAAGAAAAGTCTCAAGCTCTCCTGAACGCAAGCCCTGATCACGCACAACAGGGAGAGTTAAAGTGTAGAAATAAATGGAATTGTTTTCCTTTCTTCTCATTCTGTCTTTCCTCTGGATAAGTGTTCTGTTGCTGCCGTGACAGATTACTACATACTTAGTGGCTTCAAATCACACATATTTATTATCTGACAATTCTGTAGATTGGAAGCTGGACATGGGTCCCCTGGAAGGGGTAAGACCTTGGGCAAGATGTCTTTCTCCAGTTCCAGGTGGTTTCCTGAGATGGACTGGGCTGGAGGCTGACGGTTGCCAGCATTCCCGTAGCTGGGGGAACAAGTGCTTCTGTCCTAAAAGAACAGACAGCAGGGTGGGGGCGGGAGGGGTCTATAGCAGATGACAGCGTCCATTATGGTTAGTGACAGTTGAATGTTGCAGGTGGGTCAGCTACCTGGTGGGATGACCTGGGTGGTTGGGGGGACAGACCAATAGCAGGGGGAGAGAAGGATCCCATCTGGCAGGTCACAGATGAGATCAGGGCAGCCCCAGGGACCTGAAAGTGTCAGGCAAGTCGCTAGTTCTGAGGGTCACGAAATAGAGCCTCAAGTGCAGGGAACCTGGGGAGTTTGGATGTGCTCCTGGGACTGGACACAGTGTGAAGGCAGCATAGCAGCCTCCTGGCAGGGGGGAGTCCCCGACGGTGAGGCTGTGGCTGCTCTGTCCCCTCTGGGTTTGTATCTTAGGACCTGCGGAGCCAGCCTGCATTTGTGGGGAGGAGGAGGAGGAAGGCAAGGCTGGAAATCAGGCTGAACCTGATTAACTCAATTTCCTTCTCCATGTCAGATAGACCTTTGTCCCCCCAAAAAGATTTTTAAATTGTCATTGTTTTCTGCCTCTGTCTTCACTGAAGACAGAATATGGCAGGGTTTAGTGACACTCTAGGAGAAAGCTTACAGAAGTACTCTCTCTTCTGAATCAGGAAACCTGTGGAAATAGGAATGCAGTCGATTATATCAAATTGAACTATTTCTTCTTGTATTTTGGAATAGATATTGTCATTCTTACTTATTTTCCTTTTTTCCTTTTTGGTTGGGCATAATGATTCCTCTACCAGTAAGGCTGCTCTTGGCAGCTACACTGACCAGCACAGGGACGGGGGAGAGAGGGGAGAGCTCTGACTGTGTGCAGTACACGAGCAGGGCAGGTGCGGCAAGCGGCTTGTTTGTTTCTAGAATATCCATCAGTTAGGTTCATTCAGCCTCCCAGGAAAACTGGTGTTTTGACTTTAATGCTTATTTGCTTATTTTGAGAGAGAGAGAATACAAGCAAGAGAGAAGCAGAAAAAGAGAGAGCAAGAGAGAGTGAGAGAGAAAGATCTTAAGCAGGCTCCACACTGTCAATGTAGAGCCCGACACGGGGTTCGATCTCACAACTATGTGATCATGACCTGAGTTAACCCACCAAGCCACTGAGGTTCCTCAAGAAAAGTGATTTTACTTGAAATGTCTTGTCTAGAAAATTGATCAAAATACTTAAGACATTGGGGCGCCTGGGTGGATCACTCAGTTAAGTGTCTGACTTTGGCTCAGGTCATGGTCTTGTGGTCCAGGAGTTCGAGCCCCAGGTCAGGCTCTGTGCCTGATGGCTTAGAGCCTGGTGTCTGCTTCAGATTCTGTGTCTCCCTGTCTCTCTCAAAAATAAATAAACATTAAAAAAAAAGGAAAAAATACTAGTGAAGACATATATGAATCTATGCTTTATTCTGGAGGGAAACTAAGATGTTTGTTTCTAGACCATTTGTTCAGACTGTGCTTTCTTGATTCCCGTGCTTAGTTCGGCGGGAAACCTCATCCTTGTGAACAAGGGCTCCATCTCGTCCCTTCAGGCCATCTATTTCTTCTCAACACTCTTCCCATAGCTTTCTCCATGAAACGTTTACTCCTCTCTTACTTCTGCTAATATTTCTGTTCTCTTTACTCAAGAAGTACCTGTCGAGCATTTAGTGCACCAAACACAAGGTGTCATGTACTGGGAGTTCTTTGTCTATCAGGTGGCACCTCTGCGCTCTGTGCGTTGAGGTGCGATGGTCTGCTGTCAGGGCCAAGGTTAGAATTTTCCCAATCTCTGAGTAAACACCATGCCATGAGATAAGACATAAAGGTGTTTGCAACATGTGCCACGAGTAATTGTATATACATGCCTTTTTTTCAGACAGGCTTAGATTTCAGTTTTTTTAACGTTTATTTATTTTTGAGAGACAGAGAGACAGAGTGTGAGCAGGGGAGGGGCAGAGGGAGAGGGAGACAGAACTCTGAAGCAGGCTCCAGGCTCTGAGCTGTCAGCATAGAGCCCAACGTGGGGCTTGAACTCACAAACCGCGAGATCATGACCTGAGCCGAAGTTGGACCTCAACCGTCTGAGCCACCCCGGCACCCTACCCCTCTTAAGATTCTTGTTTCAAAGGTACAAAGAGGTTTTTGTTATTGTCATTCATATGAAGAAAACAGAGCCCCCAGAAGGTTCATGGTTCTATGAAGAAGGAAGGTCTGGAACCAGAAACTGCCGTCAGCGCTCTTTCTGGTACCGGAACTGAGCTTCTCTGCTGGGCTGGAGCTAACCCGGACATGTGCTCTCCTCCATGCTCACGGTTTTGTATGTCACAGCTTTTTTGAGGCTGCGCCTGATCTTCCCCATTCTTTGTGGACTCTTTCTGGGGACCAGGCCGTCTGGATGGTGTGGATCCGATGTCCACACAACCATCCCTACTGCAGATGCAGGCCTGGGGTGGACCCCCAAGAAACTCTGGTCAGACTGCTCTGCAAATGGACAGGGGTGATGACATCTATCCAAGGGGAGTTTTGCTCAGAATCAGTTGTGTCCTTACCACCAGGGCTAGATTAAACCCTTCCAAAGCCATGAACATGAAGAAGTTTCCATGGCCATCCCCCTTCCCCACCACTGCATGTAACTTGTATACAAAACCTAACTGTAAAACACAAAACTCACCTTCTTCCAATTGCAAAATTCGGAATAAGCTCGCTGACGCTAAACTTCTCTCCGTGGTCATGCCCTTGCTGTACTGATGTTCTGCACTGGTGTGTGGCCGGCCCTGGGATCTTTCATGGAGGTCTCACCCTAGAGAGTTGTAGGGGGCGGAGCCAGAGCGCCAGCCCCAGAGCCCTCCTCTGTGCCCTGCCCACCCCAGCACAGGACGCCAGCACCACTGCTGTCTCTACTCTCGCTGTTGCTGTTGCCACTGTGCTTCCCGCAGGGCGGCTCTGGGGACGATGACCGCATAGCTCCTTAAGCAGCCCGCACCCTGCACAGCGGCGGCTGTTTAAAACATCTAGAGAATGGCCTACACCCAGCGCTACCTCATGGAGCCCCAGGACCCAGGCACACACTCACATCCACACCCACCTGCATGTGCACTCACTATCTCCATCCTCATAACTGTCAATACAGCTGGTCTTCAACGTGACCTTCTTCTGATCATTTCTTGTAAGCTTTCATTTCTTCCTCGAAGAAAGTCATGAGTAGATTGCTGTAGCCTCCGTCACCTGCAGGTATTAATGTTCTCAGGCTGGCGGTGCAAAGACTACTATTACTTTCCAGACCGGACTTGCTGCATATTGTACAATAAAAAGTCATGCTCGTCTTCACCGGGGTTCACAACCTTGGCCTTGGATCTTAGTGGATACAGGGAGACACAAATAGAATTTCCAACGAGCACTCTTGAGTGGGAAAGGGGTTCTCACATAATTTCTTTGGTTTGTCCCTCTCAGCCCCTACCGTTTTGATTTGTCACAAATCATAGTGAAAGGAAGTAAGCTTCTAGGTGATGAGCCAAAGAATGCAGTTGGTGACCCTTGTGGCCATTTTGTTGGGTTAAAACGAAATAGTCACTGATGTTTGTTTTTTTGCTTCCATTTTTGACCTTTACAGAACCTGTGCACCTGGGAGAGTGAAAAATGGTGAATTCCTTTCTTCCCTGCGCCACGGACCCATGGTTCTCAGAACCCAGAATGCCTGCAACTCTGTTCCCTCCTTAAGGAATAAAAGGGACAGGAGGCCGGCCTGAGAACTCTTTCCTCATTTGTCACTTGTTAGTGGGGAAACACAGTCACAGTTTCAAACAGCCAGTGTAGGGGGCTGCCTGTTCACCAAAAAGGAAACCTCGTTTCTTTGGAGCTGATTAGCTAAGCAGAGCTCATTAGCTTAGCTTAGTTTAGCAAGCATGATCTCATTAGCTAATGTGACACCATAACATATACACTGCCAGACTGGGGACAATTCAAGGCGGCCAAGGAGGGCGGCATGCCCGTTACAAGCACGCAGAAATTCCCCGTCCTGGGCTCCCTCTAGACCAGCACCAATGTGTGCCTGGACAGGTGCCCCGCACAGATGGCACAGAGCCACACACAGCATGAGGACATTTCCCAGTGTGGCCCGCCTGGAAGGGCCAGGCACCTGTTAAAGGCTTTCATGCATTGTCTTCCTTAATCCTCACAGGCCTCAGGAGCACATACTGCTAGGAGTCCCACTGCACACGAGGGAACAGGTTCAGTTATAGATCTTTAGAGCATGTTGTCCATGAAAGTATTTCCTCGAAGTGACAAATGGGTGTTTTCTAAAAAGAAGCTAATGTTTTGCCCTTACTAATTAGCAGGGCCATTATTCAGGACCGGTCGCTTTGTTAAGAAGTGCTCCAGTGCTGACAGCCTTTGTGGTTTTGCTTTATTGAGAGTCTCTCCCCGTTTTCCTCAAAAGTGCAGCTGTCTGGTCCTTGGTTTTCTCCTCTAAAAATGGGATAATAGTGGCGTCCAGCAGTTTCCTGGCAGCGATCCAAGGAGGAGAGGCACCTGACACATTTAACACTGTGCTTGGCTCACAGACACTCTCTGGATCCTTCTCTTTGGTTAGAGAGCTTGCTTTTGTTTTTATTTTTTAAGTTTTTTGAGCACCACCATGATTTTATTCTAAAATAAATGCTCAGCCTAAGGCCAGGTGAGGCAGACAGGTGGGTGGAAGGGGAAGGAAGGCAGGTCACAGGCGCCTCCCCAGTAGTGAGTGGTGGAGCTCGCTCCGCGGAGTGCAGAGCTTGCTTTTAAATATGCTTTTGGGGTGCGTTGGTGGCTCAGTCGGTTAAGCATCTGCCTTTGGCTCACGATCTCACGGTTTGCGAGTTTGAGCCCCGCGTCAGGCTCTGTGCTGACAGCTCAGAGCCTGGAGCCTGCTTCACATTCTGTGTCTTCCCCTCTCTCTGCCCCTCCCATGCTCATGCTCGGTCTCTCTCTGTCTCTCAATAATAAATAAAAATGTTAAAAATTAAAAAAAATTTAAATACACTTTTTATTTTAGTGTGTTTTAGGTTTACAGAAAAACTGTGAAAATACCATCAGGTAACTTTCTGATTTGCTTCTTCATATCTCACCTCTTCCTCAGAGGCTCCTTAGCCCTTAATAGATATTCTCATCAGGAATTAAGAGTTAACGAATGAATTCCTTACGCACTGCTGACATGTCAGAAAGTAAGATATACAAGCAAATTAGAAGCAGGGGGTGAGGCATCGATTCTGTCCGAGTCCGTCGGTGCTGAGCGTGGTACACACTCGCCTTCAGCAGTGGTGTAGGCCAGCCTCGGTGTGTGAAGACCCAGGAAGCCAAATCTCCTCTTTGACTTATTTGTTTTCCTGGCTCATTAAAAATAGACTCTAAGCAGCTCGGGCATATATTATGTTAGGGTCTGAATCCAGAAATGTGAAACCAGATCAGGCATCCATCTGGGAACATTTTTGCATCACCAAGATCCAGTGCAAAACCTTCCCCAAGTTGCCTAAAAAAATTTGTTTTCTCGTGTTCTTTTTTCTTCTGGAGTGTGGAAATTTGGTCTGTAAGCTAAGAGTCAGGATGGTGATGATGATGATGAATGTAGGTTGTGTCCTTAATAACCAGATTACCTATTTGCCTAAGGAACTGCATATTGACCGATAATACACTCAAATGTAAATGATTGTTTTTCAATAATAGGCTAGCATTACTTTCGTATTACTTTCGCTTTACAAGTGAGGCTAGTTCATGGCTTAGATTTGATGGTTGGCCTTATAAATAACGCACAGTACGGTCAAAGACGTTGTGCCACGATTCTGTAATAATTCGCTGTGACAGACAGGGATGTGCGCTGTTCATGGAGATTAAGTCTCAGATGGGGAATGAACTGAGAATTCTGGATGACTAGTCCCCAGCCCCACCCCCACCCTATCCACCCTATCCTCTCCTCTGTGTTCCCCCTTCTAATTGGGATATATCACCCTGGTGTCTTTTGTTAAGTCTTGTCCTTTCGAGGTCACACTCTTTTAAATATTAATTCCCCATGGGAGAGGTAATACATTAAGTTTGTATCACACCAGCTCCAGAGTGTGCATTAGCTTATCACTTTCTGACCAGGCCTGAGGCTCTAAACAGGAAGCAGTGTTGGGGACAGCGCAGAAGGGTGCGGAGACTGGGATCCGGGAGGGAAGGGCGCAGAGAGTGGCACAGGGAGGAGAAAGAAGGTTGAAAAGGTTCCAAAATCAAAGGGACCCACGTATCTGTCTGGCCTTTCCTGACCCACTGATTGCTGTAAGTGGGATCATAGTTATCATGTTGAGTTTATGAAGGTGACAGTGTAGGACATTGAATTAATATGCCTTTGGTCGAATATGATTTCAGAAAAATTTTGCTCCAAGAATTAGATGGCATTTGTCCTGCTGAGTTAGGAGAGGGCACATTGCCAGACTCAGAAGGAATATCTCTGCGAGCCAGGGGGCCCCCAGCAGACTCCTGATTGCTCCATCACTTGCTTATATGGCACCTTTGTGTAGATTTGAGAAAGTCACTCCTTCTTCATGATAGTTTATCTCCAGCTGTCCGATAATTGTCATGATATAAATACTTTTATTAAAACAAAGACATTTCTCTCTGTTGGAAGACTTTCAAAATAAAGGCATAATTCCATGTTGTCTACAAGGTAAATAGTGCCCCTTAATTGTAATGCCCTGGTTCAGTGCACAAACTGTGCAACTGAACATGTAGCCCTGCTTCATATTTCTCTAATCCTTTTCTCTCTCCAGTTTTCTGGCAATGCTGAGTGCCCACCAAGCTACCTGCCTGAAATGCAGAAAAGCCTGTGCCTGTCTGCCATTTGAAAAAGGAGGCAGGGAGAAAGGAGAGAGTCCTGCTTGTCAGATACTGGGATATCAGGTGTTGATATATGTATTGGCTTCTCAATGTAGCAGTGCCGTTCTCAACCTTGGATTAGCAATGCCCTGGATATAGAATAGCATTTCCATAAATGCAGTGCACACCCATTATGGGCCAGCAATTTTGGTGTCTATCATTAGTCCTTAACAAGTGGCCCTACAATGTAGGCAGCTCTTGTGGCTCAGGGTGGGCACCTACCGCACAAGGATGTGAACTCAGGCCACAAGGCTGTGGAGCTGTTCTCATCCCTCGTGGACCTCAGCCCAGCGCACCAGCTCCACATGTCCAGGTTGCCCTGAAACCCCATCCCGGATGGTGACTTGCCTTCTGCTGCCCTGCACTTGCTCTGTGTGGGCAGTGGCCCAGAGTGGTCTCGGGATAGGGAGCCTTTGCTTCATAGGCGTCATTCAGCTAATGGGCCAGCCATTTTGTATTCTTCCCAGGTTTTACTGGCCTTCAGTAAGCCAAGATTGACTGGATGGAAGAAAACTTCCCAGAAATATCCTGTAACAAAAATTTACCCTTAGTGGTCTTCCCATCGTGAAATTCGGTTCCTCAAATAGTTGTCTTACCCTGCCCACACCACATCGGTTTCCACCTGAGACGACATGGTAGCTGCCTCGGCCCTCAAGTAGAAGCACAAGAAAGGTGGACATTACTTTGAACATTACTGTTGGTGCTTTGGCCACGTGACTATGATGAAATTGGTGTGCCTTCCCTTTTGAGAAAGGCAAAACAGGTGCCTAAGTGTTTGTTTAATTACAGTTTGATGGGGACAGGCACTTGTTTGCCCTGTCCCCACATCCATATTTATTTCAGGGTTGAGTAGGATGACGTGTGAACTGAGCGCTAAACAAACTTGGGTCAGGTGGGCCACTTGGCTAAGTAAACTCCTCGTTTGCTTCTGAGGGTTCAAATAATCAGAAAGCAGGTGGTTTTTGTGTGAGTCCTCTCTTCTCCTGCAAGTGCCATCATGTTGCTAGGAAATGTGAAACTCTTTGAGAAATGAAAAAGGTCAAGTGTAGAAATAGGCCCAAGAGGGAGTCAGATGGAGTAATGATGGCAGATCTTCATGAAGTCATGCTGGGGGCCAGATGTGCTGTGTGGGGACGTCAGCTTTAGCTAGGGCTAGGTTTGTTGTGGGTGATAGAAAACCCCCGAAATAACAGCGGCTTAATCAAGACAAGATTTGTGTTTCTCCCACAGACAAGGTCAGAGCTGGGCAGTGCAGGCTGGCGTGGTGGCTCTGTCCCACAGGGTCCTCAGAGAGCCAGGCTTCTCCCCGCTCACGCCTTCCTTCCTCTTGTGCTTGTGATTACTGTGGCAGCCAGAGCACTGGCTCCTGCATCGGAGTGCCAGGCACGAGGATGGAAAGAGAGGAGAAGGGGCAGAAAGGAGCCCCGGCCGCCTCCTTGAGAGGGACGCATGGCGTCCCACTTGCACCCCCTTTGCCAAGCCGTGGTCCCACCTCGCTGCAAAGGCCACTGGCAACGACTCTCTACCCTGCACTTGCGCATGACCTCCTAAACCTTGTTATTACACAAGAAGAGCGAGCAGTTTTGAGGAACAGCTAGCACTCTCTGCCCCTGAGTCCCTGGGAGGTGGGTGTGTTGAATCCATGCGGAAGGTGCAGGTGCCGCCATCTAAGGCTGGGCTGGGTGGGGTGTGGGGGTTGGGGGCTCTGTGGCATTGATGTGACCCTGCATCAGGTATTTGGTTCTGGAGGCTCTGATTGGACCCGCCTTCCAGAGGGGAGCAAGCGGCTGGCTACGCCCCGTCATGCCTCACTTGGTGGCTCCTTTCTGTGGGAGCAGCACAGGTAGTGTTCTCTGAGGGGACCTGGGGCCCGGTGCTCCCTTAACAGGTACGTGTCGGCCCCCAGTGAGTCAAGCAGTGGAGTCCGGCGGGGAAGGAAACAGCCCGCCTCTGCCCGCTCGGAGCTCCCTCGTTCAGGGAACCGAGTGTGGCACTCCGTCCTCTTCTTACCCTTGGCCCTTGCGCCATGACACTTTCCCTGTGGGCTCCTGTACCCTGCGGGTGTGGTGGCCTCTGCCACCGGCAGCTGCTCTGGGAGGCGGTCCGGCACCTGTCAAGTTGGGCTGGCTGGTTCGCACTTCCCAGGGGCCCTTCACGGCGGCTTCTGCCTGTGCCCAGAGCCTGCCCGCTGCACTGGGGTGCTCCTCATGTCTGCCGAGGGTCATGCTACGTCCCAAAGGTCAGCCAGAAGGCAGCCAGGAAATGTGTCATACTTATTTCATCACCGCCTTCGCCTGAAGATGGGAAAGCAAAGAAGGGCAGAAAGGGCCACGTCACTTCAGTGCTGGGTGGGCAGAGGGCTGCCTGTCCCCGGAAACTGACAGGGTTGTGGTGGCGTGTTCTGCTTGAAGAAAACAAGCATTTATGGACAGAAGCTCTCAGATCTTCAGGCCAGAACTAGCGTCGAAGAACAAAGAAGCAGCTCATCACACACTCATTTCTCAGGCGCCTTAGAAAGAACAGGCTACGAAGTAAGAGTTAATGCAATTTCCTGAGGACGTTGTCGTGTTGGGCTAAGCCGGTTCTCTGGGAAGCCTGTGGGATGTGCAGATGAAAGATGTAACGGCTCTAGTGTTAACCTGTGTTGAGCAAGGAGTTTGATTCCATCTTTAACGCCTCAGTCATCCATTGGCTGGAGGGAAGGGTGCAGGCCAGTGGCCTGCCCACTACAGTTGATAAGGAGTCCTGGGAAGCTTTTTAAACAGTCATCTTTGGGGTCCTACCTTAGATGTAGTGAATTAGAATCCCAGGCTTGGGTTGGGTGGTGGGAGGGTGATAAAGTGCAGGAGATGCTGTTTGTTGAAAGCTAGTCTCCAAGGATTATATACTGGGGGATGCCATTTACTATGTAAGGTTCTTTTTTTTAAGTGTATTTATTTATGTTGAGAGAAGAAAGAGAGAGAGAGAGACTCCCAAGGGGTCGAACTCATGAACCATGAGATTGTGACCTGAGCCGAAGTCAGATGGTTAACTGACTGAGCCTCCCAGGTGCCCCTAATATGGACGATTCTTAAAATGATGACATTGTAGAGACGGAGACGGGACCCTGGTTGTACGGGGCTAGGGACCTGGCGTGACTGTTACCGGTAATGCCAGCACTTCCTTTGTGCTGCTGGGCAGTTCTGTATCTTGGTTAATCATATATGTGATAAAATGTCGTAAAATTATACACAGATGCATCAAATAAAGGAATGCATGTGGAAAATGGTACAGTGTTGGTAAGGCCCATGATTTAGTTCATTGCACTGTGCCAAATGGCTTCTTTTAGTTTTCTGTGGTATCACTGCTGGCACAGGTTGAATGATGGGTACATTCTTACTCAGAAAATAAGATATGCGCAGAGAAGATTAAGGTTGGAAAATGAAAGAAGAGAACAGTGAAAAGGTTGAACGCTCTTTGCATTGTTTTTACAACTTTTTTTTTGAGTCCGTAACTTCTTCAAAATAAAAGGTGAGAAAGAACGTTCCGGATGCCTGGGATGTGCACCTACTGGTTGAAACTGCACGGTCTTTGGATGTGTGTGCAACTGGTTCCTGGGGGGTGGGCGGTGAGGGGGGGCTCCGAGGCACTGGGAAGGGGCGAAGGAGGATCAGTGGCTCTGAAGTCTGCTGAGTATTTATCAGTGACTAGGAGATGAAACACTCTTTGGAATGGGAGTTCCTCGGCCTGGGGGTTCAGGCGGAAATGCTGACGCAGCTCCAGTGACTTTGGTAAACTGGGGAATGAAGAGGATCACCACAGCCCATCGGGGGAGGGGAGAGAGTCCAGGGAGACACGCAGCTCAGAGTCAGAGCGGGACAGTGGGTCACGTCTCACACTGGAAGTTCTGGGAGTAGCTTTCAGGGAGAGCACCTGTGTGTATAAAGACTTGAAAAATAAGATCGATAGGGAAGAAAAAGGGCAACAGATATAACAGCTTTCAAGTATATGTGTTTGAGAGAGCCAATGGGGTTAAACTGTTTGGGATTGCCACCAAAGCAAAAGGTGGTTAGTTCCTACTTCCGAATGACAGATGGAAGCGGACTCGAGGAATACAACCCAGGAAGGCAAGGTGACACCGAGTGAGGGAGCGAGGTAAGCCCTTGCGAGTGCTGAGAATGGAGCCCGGCATATATACCTGCGCATCATTATATCTGTGTAGAAGCAGAGGGCACGCGGGAGCCTAGTGCAGGAGATGATTCTCCTGGTCTCTCTGCCTATCAGGTCAAGACTTCATCTTTAGGACCTCAAACATGTGGAGTACAACTCTCTAAAATACCAAAGTTTTGTTCACGACAAGCCACTAAAGATCTGTATGTACAGAGAAAGCTGACGAACAGCGCCCTTCCTCATCCCCTCATTTCATGTGGCATCGAACAGGTGCCCACGCTTTCTGTGTTTTACCGCTCCACGGTGAGTGGTATGATGTCACCACTGCCTTCGACAATTTGCCTCAGGAAGGGGAATTTCTTATTTCGTAGTTTTAAAATTACCTGAAGCAACAGACAGTGCTCTTTCAGGATGATGATTTTCTTTTTCTTTTTTAGGTATCTCTCTTTTAGAGCATCTTTTTAAATCAGAAGGCAGCCAAAAATTTCTCACATTCAAATACTTAGTGGGAAGGATGTGTGGGTGCTGAACAGCTTTCTACACTGCATTTTCTAAAATGTCTTTTTCTGTCTAAAGCATGTCTCCATGGAGCCTCAAAACTCTTCTCTACCCACAAAGTATTCTTTGCTTTTTCCATAAACTGTGTCCCTGTACTGAGGGCTCCACCAGTGACAGTGTCTCAGTCTCGCTCTGGGTGACAGGTCATCTGTCCATTACATGCCACTGTGTTCCTTCCTCCACGGAAAGGCAAGCATAAGGAATGTGCCCTACATCAGTGCCTGCTTTGAGAGTGTACTCTGTAGTGTATATGGATGCAGGTGGCACTAAGTAAAGGGGGTGTAAAACCAGCAAGAGATTTTGGATGTCTGTATTCTAGGTTCCTTCAAACATGATGTATTAATTGATTCATTTACCCCACGAACATCCATTTGGTGTTACTTCATCAGGTGTTGGAAATTGACTGGGAACCAAAACAGTTAAGGTCACAGCTCTGATGGGGCTTATAGTTGGAGGGTTTTGTTAGTTTGGGTCTTTGGAGAAGCAGATTCAATGGGATCAGATGTGCAAAGATTTTATTAGGGGAAATGCCCTAATAGGGAAGAAAATGCAGAGGAAGCTGGAAGCTTGGGGAGGGCCTTTGGACCATGCAGGTCTGAGCCCTAGTGAAGGTGAGAGGGAGAGAAGTTTGTGTGGAAGCGTCCCGTGTGGTTTGGGGAGGTTTGGCAAGGCGGTTTGGGAGGCCTGGAGTCAAAGTCAGAGGACAAAGCCAGAGTCCCTGAGACAAAGCCAGAGGAACCGGTCTGTCTTAGTATTTTTGTTGCGTTCAGTCATTGACTAGGTGGTCCCCCAGCAGCCGTGGCCTCCAACGTGCACACACATTGAGACAGATTTCCAAGGGCCACAGGTGGAGCTTTCCTTGGTCCATTGTCCTCCCTGTAGGAGGAGGTGTGGGAAATTCACAGGAGTGAGGATGGGAGAAGATATCCCCAGAAAATCACATGAGAAAATGTAAAATTAGATTCGTGCAGAACTCTAATAAAAGCCAAGCGTACAGTGTTAAGAGAGTGTAGTGACGCTATCTCGTGTGCTGGTGGGGGACAGGCCAGGGCAGGCTTCCTCAGGGAGCTGACGTCTAAAGAGTGAGGAGGAATTAAGCAGGCAAAGTTGGGGAGGAGGGGAGAGCTCTCCTGATAGCACTGAAAGAAGGTGGTTGAGGGGCACCTCGGGAGCTCCGTCAGTTTAGCATCTGTCAGTTCAGGTCGTGATCTCATGGTTCATGGGTTCGAGCCCCGCAACAGGTTCACTGCTATCAGCCTGTCAGCCCAGAGCCTACTTGGGATCCTCTGTCCTCCTCTCTGCCCCTACCCCCCTTGCACTCTTCCCAAAATAAGTCAGTATTAAAAAAAAAAAATAATGTGGTTGAGCAGGACTTTTAGGTAGGTGGCAGACAGATGGTGACTCTGGTTTAAGGGTGGAGAGCCGATTAGAGGGGGCAGGGCTGGGGGGTTAGAATTAGGAGCCTGTTGAGGAAAACCCGGTTGTGCATGGAGCAGGTGTGGCGGCAGAGACGGTGAGAGTTGGACAGAGTGAGAGAAGTCATAGAGAAGATGCAGCCGATGTGATCAGGCTGGGTATCAGGGTGGAGATGAAGGACAGGGAAGGGTCATGGACACTCGTAGGTTCTCGGTTTATAGTACTGAATGGGTGGATGGGGGCGGGGGAGGAAAGAGAGCGAGTGAGGACTTGCTTGGACTTGCTGAGTTCGAGGCTCCTCTCTCTGACCTTGTGAGTTATCTGTATATTACAGGTAGGCATTAACATCTAAGGAGAGAGTTTATATGAAGGAGAGGCCTCCGGGGACATGTGGGGGCTGGGCAGAGGAGGCTGTCGCAGACATTGAGATGGGACTGAGAGGGAGGGGGCGAACACGGAGGGGCTGCAGTCGGGGCACAGACAAAGGAAGAGTCTTTCGAGGGCATTGGTCGACAGAACTGAATGCCATCGCTAAAAAGGACTGCTGGATTCGGTGACATAGAGGTCATTGGGGACCTCGACAGGGGCTGTTGTGGTAGAGGCACCAGATTGGAGTGAGCTGAGGAATGAGTGGCAGCCAGGAAGCCACGAACTCTTTAAGTTTGGCCAGGGTTGCCTGGGTGGCTCAGTTGGTTAAGTGTCCAACTTCAGCTCAGGTCATGATCTCACGGTCCGTGGGTTCGAGCCCTGCATCAGGCTCTGTGCTGATAGCCCAGAGCCTGGAGCCTGCTTCACGTTCTGTGTCTCCCTCTCTCTCTCTGCCCCTCCCCCACTCACTCTCTGTCTCTCTCTCTCAAAATAAAATAAAGACATAAAAAAAAAAAGTTTGACCATGAAGGAATAGCTACAGAGCAGCAGCTAGAAGTTATGAGGCTGGGAGGCCTTTTTCTTTAAAACAGTAGACACCTAAGTAAATCTACAAAGATCTGGTTGACGCTAAGAGAAAGTCCGTTTATTTGACTAGGTAGAGTTCCTGAGAGGGCAGGAGCGGGTGGGACCCACAGCCCAGGTGGAGGGCTTGGCTTTGGGATGAGGGATATTTCTCCATGTGGCCTATGGGGGAGTCTGGGGGAAGGCATGTTCTAAATATCAAAGTCCAGAATGTAGCTGACTGTGGTCAAAAGGTTTACTTTCAAATTTCCAATGTTCTCATTTGACCTCTCTGGATATCAGCCTGGATAATGAGATCAGTGTTTCAGATTTAGTACCACAGACCCCACTGCATATGAGGAAAACATCCCGGGATTTTTCAGGGACTTCCGTAAATAAACAGTATTTCCTGAAGCATAAACATTGATGATGATGCATTAGACAAAATTAAACTTCATAGCTATTATCTTTAAACACTAAATGCTAACACTGTTTAGCGAGGAAGGAGGACATGAGAAAAAGAAAAAAAAGGAATGTGTTCAACCATTTCAGATGATTGACAAGAGCACTGAACACTGAGGACAGACATCCGTTTTCAGCCAGTTACCCTTCTGCCCACCGGCCCAGGGTCCCCACCAGCAGAGCCTGCAGGAGGGGGTCACTGCTGAGCTTTAAATGAACCTGGAGCAGAGGCTGAATGTCCCTCGCACCTGCTGGAATCTTCTACTGGGAATGAATTCTCTGCACGTTCTGCACATTGTGGCAACCGGGACCCTCAGCTGCTGTTGGCAAGGGTCTTGGTGGAAACTGAGGCTGCACTCTTGTTTGCCTGGGCTCATTTGATTGCATGAGGAAAAGTCACCACCTTGGGCAGAAAGTGCCAACTACCTTGATTGGCCCATTGATTTCCAAGAACCGAAGACCTGGGCTTGTCAACATGACAGAACTTGGAGCTGTGTGTCTTGCTTTATTACATGAAAGGGAGAAAGCGTAAAGTTTATTTGAGAAGTCAGATGGCAGGCACAGGACACAGAACTCTGGGTGTTTGACCTGATTCTCTGAGAGTAAAATCCAAAGCGAATTTAGACACTCGGTCATATGAAAGCCTCATAGGTTCATGGAGAAAGCACTGGGCCCTAATCCTAGCTCGGCTGCTGTGTGCCTTTGGCCAGCTCCCCTTCCCTCTCTGGGCTCTACTTTCTTTGTAAACATTGCTGAGTGGACCTCTAAGCTCTCCTCCAGCCCTGATGATCTGAGAATCTCTAAAATTAGGCCGGCCGGCATCTTTGGTTGCTGGAGCCAGATCGCAAGCCAGTTCTGCCCCTCCCACCTTCGGAATGAAAACCCAGATGGGTATTTTGCATTGCTTCTTGCTCTGCTGGGGGAGGTGGGGAGTCCCCTGGGAAGTGTTAAGGCAGCAGTTTGAGACTCCAGGAGGACGACATAGGACAGTGAGATGCTGACCGGCTCTCTGGGCTGTTTGGAGCCTGAGACTTCTGTCCAGGCTGAGAGGCCCACGGACTGTGTGAGGATGATTCTACGCAAGCCACCGGTGGACACGTGGAGCCCTTTACAGACTGTGGTGTCAGAGAGTACTCAGCGTCCATACCATTCAGTTGGTGATGTTGCTTCTGATTTCAAGTGACAGCCTTATGAAATTCTTTCCCAATTCCTTTCCATTTTTCTCTTTGTTTGTTTTTGTTTTAAGCAAATATTTCTTGGGGTGCCTGGATGGCTCAGTCGGTTAAGCATCCGACTTTAGCTCAGGTCATGATCTCACAGTTTGTGGGTTCTAGCCCCATGTCAGGTTCTGTGCTGACAGCTCAGAGCCTGGAGCCTGCTTTGGATTCTGTGTCTCCCTCTCTCTCTGCCCCTCCCCTGCTCACTTTCTGTCTCTCTCTGTCTCAAAAATAAATAAGCATTTAAAAATTATAAAAAATAATAAACATATCTTTATTACCATATTCCAACTACCCCTAAAATTATTTTTTTCCAGGTTCCCTATTAACATCTTTCCATTTTTAATGTCCTATTTGGGAAGACTCAGTTCCGCACCCTCTGGTTCAAGTTTGCAGCTTGTTCACAAATCTCTGAACTTCCTGACCCGAGTCCTGAATTCTTTTCATTCTTCCTATCAGAACCACATGTTTTCTAGATGTTTTGATAATATTCAATTGGTCTCCCATCTCTCTTGTACTTTTGTTTGGTTCTCTAGTTTTAGCACTAAAATCTTACGGGAATTCAAGGACCTGAAGGCCAGAATACACAGAAAGGATAATAGCATGATGTTGGCAGAGAAGGTGGGGTGCCGGGCTGGCCCCACATACGGTCAAATGATGCCAGTAATACTTCGGACTCGTCCAGACCTCCAATTAATACACCCTTCAGTCAATCACTACTGTTACATTTTTTAAAGGCCTCCTATGTTCTGGTCTGTGCTAGGCTCTAGATAGCTTTACGAGATGTTAGTCAGCAATGTAGTAGCCATTCATTGCTACCGTCTTCATGGCCAGTTTATCGAAGAGCTTTGCAAGGGACCGGAAAGCACTGAAAAAACTCGCCATGCTCAGATGAACTGATAGAGGCAGGAAGAATAGGGTAGCGTTCTAGAAAGAATGAACAGAACCAGCCAACATGCATATTGAATAAAGAATGGTAATTGGGTAATATTAGGACTATTTTTTTTTTTTAGGGATACACGTCATGAGAGAAAAGCTTATGAGAAAAGAACTCATGACTATGATGCCCAATTTTAAAAATCAGCTGTGTGGGACAGGTTAAAAGTTGGCGACACCCTTCCCTGGTCGGGGCACCCCATGGGAGATCTCCCCGCGGCTCAGAGCGGTGTGAGCCCAGGGATGGAGCGGGCCGCAGAGGCGGCTGCGTTTCCTTCTCTTCCTATGCAGTTTTTCTCAGGTGTTTTTTTTTTTTTTTTTTTTTTTTTGGTCTCCTGTGTTGCTGAAATTTAAGAGGACCCCAGAGCCCTCCCAGGGCTGTTTTTGTTCATGGGTAGCTGTGCAATTGTCCATCTTTGAGTGAGGACAGAGGCTGGGGCCTCTGTTGCCATTTCGTTAACATCGCTCTGCGTGCATATGCTTGAAGATGTCACACTTTCACTTTTCGGTTCAAAATATTTTCTATTTTGATTAAAAAGAAAATTTGGTAGGAGGAAGAACTCCAAGGGAGGTCTAGTTCTCTATCCTGAAAAATTACCAAGACAGCATACTTTCTTGCTCAGCATTTGAGATGCCGACGCCAGGCTGAGAGGCAGTTCCGGGTCCCCAGGGAGCCACCCAGCTGTGGGCGCAGAGGCTGAGACGGAGGCCCCCGCCGGGGGCGGATGACACTGTGGTTAAAAGGAAGTGTGTTTTGCTATTGCATTTCACTCTTCCCGAGCCCTCTTCCCTCCTTAACGTTAAAAACAGTCTTGTTTCCTTGGGAGAGTTTTTTTCCTGTATGTATTTAGGCATATGTTTTCAAGTTTTCAGAACTGTTTATTTTTCTTGGATCAAAGGTACTGTCAGGAGTCAGGTCAGCCCTTCGCACAGTGAACCTATATAAAGCCGTAAAGTAGGTCACTCTTGTATGTCAGTACAGCCCTGCCTGCCTTTTCTGGTGTGGAAATCATTGATCCAGAAGGACCCAAGAAGAGTTTTCAGATTGTTCCTTCTATTTTCAAAGGGCCTATAAGCTAAATAATTTCGGTTGGAACAAGAGCGGGGAAGGGTTTGGGGGAAGGAGTTTTCAAATGAGCTTCTTCAAGGCCCAGGCACAGCTCTCTGATGATTGCTAGGGAAGCTAGTGAGGATTTTGACTATAAAACCAATGAAAGGAAAAGCAAAAACTGTTCTGAGCTACATGCAGAGTGGGATGTGCTGTCCAGAGAACGTGGGTCTCCTGTGTTTGCCCTTCCGCTCCCTTGCACATCCCCGGAGCCTGCAGAGGTCCTGTTCCAGAGGGCGGAGACTAGAACTCTACGGGGATCCATGTGGGAGAGCCAGGGTGTTATGCAGAAGGTAGGACCTTCAGCAAGGCTGGGCCGTAGGTCTTCTGCTTACCACGTGACCTGGACCATTTGTGTAAAGCCCCTTCAGAGTGGATTACGTATTTCTGTGATGGTACCATTGGGCGAGCCCAGCTGTACCAGGTGACGGGACTCTGCAGACTGATTTATTCATTGAGCATCTATTATTATCACAATTTATGACTTTGACTACCCGCTTCCGTGGGACCAGCTGTAAACAACATAGGATTACCTCCATTTGGTAAATGCGGACACCCTGGGTCAGAGTGACACAGGAGCTTGTCCAAGGTTACTCGGGCTTGTGAGGGGCAGTATCAGAATCCTGTTACAGATTGCTCTCTCTCCAAAATGCCACACACTGTGCCAGGTTCCAGGGACACCACAGGGAGCAAAGCAAGTGCTGGCCCCCAATGGACCAGTGTGGGGCAGTGGAAGGGGATGGAGATGCAGACAAATGAACAGCGCAGTCAGTACTGGAGAGAGCTGAAATAGGGATGTGCTGGGGTGGGTGCTGGCCCTGGGGAGGAGGTGAACCCCATGAAAGGCATGGAATCAAGCTCTGGAGACTGGCTATAGTGTTGAAGGAGATGAGAGAAATTCTCCTGATCCATGAGGCTGATGAGAAAGTCTGGAAAGTCTCCTACGAAGTGGGGGCCAGAGCCTCTTGAAAGCACAGCATTTCTGGAATGTTATTCCACGTCGGGACAGGACTACTTTTTAGTAGTGAGTTAAATCCCTGGCTCCTTTTTAATAGCTCTACGGGAGGGTAATGCAAAATTGGTATCTGTGCTGAGTAAGTGAATGTAGTTGTAAGTGCCTCATATGACTGGGCTCCAAAAGTAAGTCTGCAAAGATGAAACCTGGATTTTCTTACAGTTATTCTCACACTAATGTGTAAGTGTAGTTTCATGGAGACTCACAGAGGTGTGGGTCACTGGAAAGCGTTGTATTCGGCTTTGAAGTATGTATGCATGCATTTGGACTGTATCTTTTAAGTTTGTTTTGGCTATATGAAAATGAGTTTGTAGTTCCCTAATTTATTCTGACAGCCAGTAGCTAGAAAGATTATAAGGCTATAATGGGGCAAGAAGGCTAAAAAGCTAACATTTTTCTGTGGCTAACCTTCAAGTCTTACGTAAAGTCTGATTTGGATGAATGTCCAGGCAGTTGTTTTTTTAAATGTATATTTTCCATTTAAATTTCTGTGGTTTGTCTGATTGAGTTTTTTTGGACTTTTTGAAAGTATCTTTCATCTTGATTTAAGAAATTATAAGCATAATTCACGCTGTGCTAAAAATTCAAACAGCCCAGAGGCTATTAAGGACAAACTAGCATCCCTCCTGTTTGCTGCTCAGCCCTCACTTATAACCATTACCAGTTTTTTTTTAAACGTTTATTTATTTTTGAGAGAGAGTGAGCAAGCAGTGAAGGGGCAGAGAGAGGGAGAGAATCCTAAGCAGGCTCCAAGCTGTCAGCACAGAGCCCCATGAGGCACTTGATCCCATGAACTGTGAGATTATGACCTGAGCCAAAATTAAGAATCAGATGCTTACCAACTGAGCCACCCAGGCACCCCAACTGTTACTAGTTTTATAGTGTCCTTCCAGAAACCTATATGTAAGTGTGTGTATCTGTGCATACACACACACACACACATATATATGTATGTATATATTTTATGGAAATGAGATCATGCCATGTACGGCACTCTGTACCTTGTTTTTGTCAACTAATCATATACCTTGGCTGCCTTCACCCATCACCATATACAGAGACCCTCTCTTTTAGAGGCTGCATAGTATTGCATGGTAGGAATGGACCATGATTTCCTTAGCCAGGATGGACTTCTGGGTTTCCAGGTTTTAGCTACTTTTACGTAGGTGGCAGTAAACATTATTGTACATGCATGTTGGCATAAATGTAAGACTTTATCTGTAGGGTTGTATAAGATGACTTGTATAAGATCACTTGTAAGTTACAGAGAATGATAACTTGCATTGGTTTATATGATAAAGACATTGTCTCTACAGGAGAAGCCCAAGGTGTCTTGGTTCATGAGCTCAGTGAGTCTCAAGGGCACAGCCCATTTCCTCCCTTGCACTTGCTCTCCACGAGGTCCGGGGTTGGCTGCACTGACTCTAGGGGGTACGTCAGACCTGACAACATCCAGGGGGAAATTGAGAGCTTGGCTTTCTGCATGGCCTTCCCAGAAGATGCCCTAGCGTGTCCTGTGACCTGTTCTGAAACCACTCCTGGGCCAGGGGTGGAATATATGTTGGGAGGTCAAATTTCATAGCTACTAAAAGGACAAAGTCCCATATTTGGGGTTACTGGGATAGCAATTTTCAAGCTAAACTTTAAAATTTGCGGTTTAGGATGTGAGGGCGATCTGGCTGTGACATCTGTCACCCCATTGATCACCAGGGTTGATTCGGCTCATCCAGCTGGCTAGACAAGTGTCCCTCCTTCTCCATGTGTGTCCCTCCCGAAGCTGGGTGCTCTGTTGAAGGGACAACCTTGCCTGATAGAGGAGGATGGTACTTGGGTCAAGGCTATGGTCTGTAGGCTGAGCATGTTGTACTTTGCTTTTTGGACAGTGTTTATGAAGCGTGACACAGGTGTGCATGCCCTTTGTCTAGCAGGGATGACCAAGGCAGTCGGGGGAAAATGGTAGGTTTAAAAACTATGGTTTGCAACCACAGGTGGACAGGACTTGTTCATATCTTGAGGGCAGAAAGGGGCTTTTGAATGATTATAGTGTTTTGTGACTTTGTGTGCACCTGCTTACTCCACGGTGAACAACAGAGAACCAGGTCCCGCTCTCCACCCCCCTGCCCTACCTCCCAACACAGAACAGTTCAGAAGCATTTTAGTGAGTGAATGGTCTGCCAAATGTCTTCAAAGAGACTGTGTCCAAAGAATTCAATAGGTGTGTGTTTCCCTGTCAGAGAGGCCCCCACATGCATGGCCCAAGATGGAAGTGCTGGGAGGCCGCCAGTGAAGAGATCGCTGCAGTGCGCCATTGAGGAATTTGAGTAACTGAACACGAAAATGCTAGAATGTGATATGTAGTATAGTTCTTGTGCTAAATCTAAAGCGTTCTCATGGACACGGAGGCCATTTTGTGGAGCAGCAGGCTTGGGACAGGGCTGGACGATCAAGTATTTCTCTGCTTAGGGGCTGTGGGCTCCCCAGGTGGGCAAAGATAAGGGGCTTTGATGTTAATGGCTCCTTCCTCCTGGGATTGCCCCTCCTAGCCTTGACCTCGATGGTAGTGCGGTACAGTTGTTACAACTGATCAACCAACCAACCTATCCTGATGCATTATTTTTAAGTAAAGTCTGCCGTGTATGCTAGGGTTCACCGTTTGTGATGCACAAGTCTGTGGGTTGTGACAAATGCCTAGTGTCAAACACCGACCATCACAATTTTCCCACTGTTGTTATTGCTGCTCTTAATTGCTGAGCCCAGGGTGGAAATTAAGACTTTATACCACAAACTTGAGTCTCAAAGTGACGTCAAGATACAAGCAACTGTCTGCTCAGTGAACTGTAAATTGTTGGAGTACTGTGTGCTTTGAGAGCCTTGATGGAAAAGTATGAAAAGAATGATAAGTAACATCTGGGTTATATGTTTGACATAATTACCTCATCTGAGAATTCATTCATTCAGCATTCATTGAACCTCTTCTGGGCTTCGGGGCCTCATAAAGGCAACTCCCGGGGGCCAGTAGCTGATTTCCACTGTGCAGGTAAGGAAATGGATGAGAGCCGGGAGTAACTCAAACCCAGGCATCGGGGCCAGCACAGGGGCCTTCCCAGCGGTCACACTGCAGCCTTGTAGGAAGAGCATTTTCCAGGCACGGGGAGGTTCCCTCTCCAGATACAATTCATCCAGCTTTCTTAATTCAAGGGATAACAATAGCATAGGAAGAAGGGATGAGGGTGAAATGTCAGGAAGCTCCATGTTGTGAAGATAAATGACATCGGTCCAAGCATTACCTGAGAAGCAAAAATGAAAAATAAAAAACAAAAAACAAAAAACCTGTGTTTTTTCTATGCCAGATGTGGCCCATACCTGTCCAGTGAATATTCTAGACTTCTAAAAACTCCATCTTGATTTCTGGATTCTGTGCCTCCACCCCGTCCATCCCAGATTTAAATTAATTAAAGGGAACCAGTTTGTCCTTGTGGAGCTAAACTCATTTATCATCTGGTGCAGCATTTCCCAAGGAAGTGGTTAGCTCTGCCTGTGTGCTGGGAAGGTAGTCAGTGGACGGTGACTAGTCTTAAAACCCAAGTTCACCGAGAATTTCTCATGGGTCATTAATATTTGGTATACTATAAATTCCGTTTTCATTTCATGATTTTTAAAGAGGTCTTGTGTTTTTAAGGTCCCTCCCCCTTGTCAGGACAGGCAGGGCCAGCCCTATTCCTAATAACCAGGAACAGGAAAAGAGTATGTGTAAAGCATTTGCACAGACCTATTCTGTGCTTCTTTTTGTTTTTTGCATTTTTATTTTTGTACCTTTTTATTCTGTATTTTGCACAGTTCCTTGTAAAACAGAGTAGCTCTTTTCATAATATGACCACCCTGATAGCCTTTTGTTTTCTGGAGCTCTGATCTGTGTAGTTACAGGAAAAACAGCGTAAATGTGTGCACCTTACTTCCCCTCTTTTTTAAAAAAAGCAGTTAATGCACTCTTTTGTATGCATTCTACTTTTCAGTTGATAAGGAAAATGTTTTCCAAGGCCAGACAACTAGAATGTGAGCTTATGTGTTTGTCAGGAGACACACATACCTTCCCTCAAGGCAGCTGGTACTTGAGTGGGTAGAATTTATTGCCGTCGACAGTCCTTACTTTAATAAGGGCCTGAATATGGCATTGACCTTGAATTCTAATCAACTTTTCATGTAGCTTTGAATCTTAGTTTTTCTACCTCAAAAACGGGTTAAATGAAGCTCACTGGAAAGCATGGTTTTTGGTTTTGTTTTTAAATGTTTATTTATGTGGGGGGGGAGGGGCAAAGAAAGAGGGAGAGAGAATCCCAAGCAGGGGCTCGATCTCACAAACTTTGAAATCATGACTTGAGCCAAAATCACGAGTCCAACACTTAACTGATGGAGCCCCCCGGGCGCCCCTTAAGGAGGAAACTAGTTTTCAAACTCCTGAAGCTTGTTTACCCTTTGAAATCGAAAGCAATAAACCGATTGTATTTTTTTTAATCTCATAATTAAAGCTTCACTTTTATTTAATCCATATTGGTGAAGCTTCATTAAGTATTGCAGGATTTTCTAGGTATGAATTTTTTTAAGCAAATATAACATTGGATTAGATTGGGAGGGGGTATCCTGACCTCCAGGTATCTGAAGTCTAGGTTCTTTGACAACTGATGCCGGCAAAGTCTCCGTTTTGTAAGTCAAGAGACTGCATCGCAACCTGCAGATTAGCTCTGAGAAATGTAGCTGTACATTACTGACCTCGTCTGAATAACCTCTTGTTATGCGTCGTGCGTCTGTGGGTTCGTAGGACGACATCTCCTAGGAGTCCATGGGCCCCAACCTCCACCTGCAGACTCGGGATCTGCACTAAGCCCCCAGGCAGCTGGTGCGGGCAAGGTTTCAGAGCACCGCTTCGGGCCCCTCATTGGTGCTCTGTGTGGACCCTGCACAAACTCCAACCTGGCTGATCTTGGAGGTGAGCTGAGTCTGAACTGGTTCCACCCGAAGCACTGGCTTATTTCACCTAAGTCTGAACACACACACACGCCTTGTACTGAAAACAAATACCCTCCTTTTTCATATCAAACAACACAGTCACTGAAAACATTTCTGTCGAGGTTTGAGAGGTGACCACTGTGTGACATATTTAAACTCACTTTGTTCTGCTTGAAAATATGTTGGAAGAGTTCTGAACAGGAGATAAAGCAAATCTCAGAGGGAAACAGCCACTGACAAAACGTCAGGCCACAGAGGGGAGGGGTCTTGTTGAACATGAAGGAATTGTTTGTTTGTTAAATAGGAAAATCAGGATGTTGTGGGGATGTTGTCCAGCTTCAGCTAAGTAAACATTGAGTCTGCTCAGGTCAAACTCAAACATAATCATTGCCCTATTTTTTTCTAGCACAGTTTTAACTCACAAGGGGAAGAAAAAAAAAAAAAAGCACAGAGAGGGAAAAGAACAAGGGTCAGCAAGCTTTCTGAAGCTGAAACTATTCTGTCCACTAAAGATCTATGCCAAACACCTAATTAACAGAGTCAGAAGGCGAAATTGGTATTTCTCTTTGCCATGAACAAACAGGCTGGTTAAGAAGCTTTCTGGAGGGCTTGCTGAGGCTGCTGCTAGGCCCATGGCCAGGTCACTGCATGAGCAGTGATTTGAGGAAAGAGGAGATACATTTGCAGGAGGTTTGATTAATTATTAAATATACAAACCGGAAACCAGGAGCTATCATTGGAGATCTCTCTCTCACCTCCCACAACTAGCCAGTCACTATGTCTTCTGAATTTTACCAAGTAAATATCTCAGATACGTGCCCTTCTCTGCATTCCAGCCCCAGGCGCCCCAGCCCCAAGCCCCGGGTCCAGCTCTCTTAGCTCTCACTGGGGACCACTGTACCGCTGGCCCACCCTCCCAGCCCCATCCACTTCCGCTCTTCACTGCGTAGCCATACTATAGCCAGAGGGATCTTTTCATAGAAACTCTAAAATAAGATTGTTCTGAATTTTAAAAAAGATCCCATTATTTTAATTGGGATGGCATGACGTTTATAGGTAAATTTAGGAAGACTTGACATCATTATGTTGTTGGATCTTCCTGACCGTAGGCTTTGCAGGTGCTTGCTCTGTATCCTCTGCAGGTTAAGTTCTCTTCCTCTGACTCTTGTCCAATTCTTGTTACATTTATTCTTAAGAATTTCATTCTGTTGTGCCTTTTATAAATGGAGGCCTTTTCTTCTAATACTCTTTCTAAGTGGCTATTGTCTGTGTACAAGCAAGTTCTTTGATTTCTACGTAGGAATTTGCTCCGACCATCTTAGTGAATTCTCTTATGGTTTGAATAGTTTCTTCATAGATTCTTTTGGGGTTTTTAGCTATATGAGAATATCATCTGTAAATAATAACAATTTTACCTCTTTTTTTTCTCTCCTGATTTTTAAATCTTCAACTTCTTTCTCTCACTTGTGTGTGTTCCTCAAAGAGGTACGATAGTGGGCATGTAGTCTTGCTTCTAGAGTTCCTATTATAAATGCTAAGTTTTCAGTTGAGTTAGATCTGCTTTATCATGTTAGGGAAGTATGCCTCACTGCTCCATTAATTAGCATTTTTAGTGAGCCCTTGTTTAAGACCTGATCATGTGACTCCCTGCTTCTCACTGCTCTGAAGAGGGAACTGTTCTCACCTGTGTTCCGGGGTCCTGGGCGGTCTGGCCTCTGGTCGTCGCCAGCCTCAAGTGAGGTTCCATTTTGCTTCCTGGCTCCAACCATACTGACTGCTAGAGCACACTGTGCCCCTTCCAGACTTAGCACCCTGGATCCATTTGCCCTCTGTCTGCTCATCACTCTGCCTTCCACCCACTCCGAATTTCTTTCCTGGACAGCCCCCACTGTCCTTCTCTGCCTGACTTATTTCACTTAGCATGACACCTTCGAGGTCCATCCACATTGCTATGAATGGCCAGATTTCATTCTTTCTCATTGCCATGTAGTACTCCATTGTGTATATAAACCACATCTTCTTGATCCATTCGTCAGCTGATGGACATTTAGGCTTTTTCCATGATTTGGCTGTTGTTGAAAGTGCTGCTGTGAACATCGGGGTCCATGTGCCCCTATGCATCAGCACTTCTGTATCCCTTGGGTAAATCCCTAGCAGTGCTATTGCTGCATCATAGGGGAGTTCTATCGATAGTTTTTTGAGGAACCTCCACACTGTTTTCCAGAGCGGCTGTACCAGCTTACATTCCCACCAACAGTGTAGGAGGGTGCCGGTTTCTCCACATTCTCGCCAGCATCTATAATCTAGAAGGGGACCTTTCTAGAAGGCTGAGGCAGGATTCCTTAGCCTCTGGGACTGGAGACCATTCACATGTGGGGGAGTCTGTTCCCTGCTCTATGGTTTTCCCCAGCAGGGCCTAGGAGACTGGAGGTGGCATGTAGATGGGGATGATTGGCTTGATTCATTCAGGGTGGACTGGGGGAATGCAGGACCAGAAGACTGGAGAGCCAGCCAGTGGCGAGAGAGGAACCACTGATGAACTCCAGGGTCGGGGCTGGCCAAGGGAAATGAGAGCAGGGGTCCACGGGCGTGGGGAGGATGCGTGTTGAGGTACCACAGTGAGCTCTCCCTTGGATTGTACTTCAGACATAGCACACGTGCCTGGGTCATCTTGCAGGAGTGAGAATCAGAAATATATGAAATTGACCCCCCTTCCATTAGAATGTGAAAACATCTCTTAGTCAGGATTCTGTGTATGACTATGGCCTCTAAAGACCATACATGTGGGGCTCTAGGCTTCACATTGTCCTCAGTAATGGCATAAAGAAAGGCCTCTGGTCTTGCCAGCTCTTCTGTCATAGGAATCTGCTTCTTGGAGTGGACTGGATTTGCCAAGCAGGGTAGTGTTTTTCTAAACTAGTGATCCGTGAACTGGTATCAGTCTAAAATTAACCCGTGAAAAGATAAGCTTTAATATGTGTCATTAGGTGGAATGACAAGTAATTGAGGGTGAAATTTCCCATTTTTACAAAAAAGTCTCTGCAAATCATGCACTCCCACGTGAAAGGGTACCCTGACTGCCTTGGTGGTTCCTTACAGCGTGCCCTGTGCAGCTGGTGGCCGTGGCGACGCAGCAAGCATGGTGGCCCAGCCCTGCCCGGCTGGTCCTTCTGCGTAGGCTTGCTGGGGGCTGGGCCCAGATCTCCTGCGTGCTCGCCAGCAGCCTTCTGTGTGTGCCGAGTGATCACTGGAGGTAGCCATAGCATGTTCTTAGTCACGTGGTTGTTCTGTTCAAGTGTTTCTGGTCCTCGCATCGGATCTCCTCTTACTTGGTTCCAACTGAGCAGTCAGAAGCCTCAGCTCCCAGCCCTTGATCTCCAGGTGCTTTTCTTCAGGGCTCTGAGCCCTTCGTGATGATGATCTCACTTGAGTAACATTTATAGCCATGTACCTGGTTGACAGGAACAGTGAGTCACAGTTTTCCACATTCAGTACCTCTCATTCCTTCCCTTCCAGGGGTGATGAGATTGTGTGTGTGTGTGTGTGTGTGTGTGTGTGTGTGTGTATACTTGGGAGAGAGTTGGGGAGAGGTGGGTGACTGTTATTATCAAAATGACTGGAATCAAAATGTGAGGCTGAGTCATCTCAGCCTGTGTGGATGGTGGTGGGCAGGGGGAAGGAACGGGCTGGGGTTGACTAATGCCTTGAGGAAGTTTCTGAGGACGCCTCTTCTTGGATCTGTATAATGAGCATCTAGGCACAGATATCAAGACTTCCAGTTCGCCATTTTCTGGACTGAGAGGTGTAATCTACTATGGAGTCATGAAAGCAATTTAATTGGTTGATTGTCAGAATTTAGGATAGAATAGAAGAGAATAGGATGAAATAGAATAGAAAATAGAGTCTGGGTCTTGGGTAAGGTTAAGCACCGTTTTGTAAAATTTTGTTTCAGTTGGGTACGTGTGTGTGCATTTTAGACTGTGATGTAAAATGCCTTTGTTGATAGGGGTAATGATGCAAAAAAGTTTGAAAACTGCTGCTCTAGATGGATGATAAGTCTTTAATGAACTCTCTGGGTAAGGATTAAGGACTATTTATTCATTCGTGTATTCCCTTGCCACTAGCAGTATGTAGCATATATATTAGGTGTTTGATAGCTATTTGCGGAAGGGAGGCTAAGAGGAAGGAAGGAAGGAAAGGAGAGAAGGAAGAAAGGGAAGGAGTAAGGAGCTGGGAAGAAAAGGTAGGAGAGAAGGAGGGGAAGTGGGGAGGAAGGGAAGGGAAGGAAGGAGAAGGAGAGACGAAGGAAAGAGGGAAGAGGGAAGGAAAAGAGGAGAGGAGGACAGAAGGAAGGGAGAATGGATGATTGGAAGGAAGGAGGAGGAGGGAAGGGAGGAAGGAGGGTGGAAGGAAGGAAGGCATGCCTTTGAAGGGCTGGGATAAGGCAGATCTGGGATTATACTTCATTCCTCAACATCAGTCCAGGATCCCAATAACCATATCTCCTCCCTTTTCACAACAATAGTCAGTGAAGACAGACCTAACCTAAGATAAATAAAGGTAACCAGCATCAAACCAAAACCCAAAGATCTGAGGAGTCGAGAATCATCATAGGTAAAGGAGAGTGTCTGCAAAAATGTTCTCCCTAAGGGTTTATGTCATCTCTGCTCAAGAGATCTTGATTGGATAATATGGTGCATTAGTGTCCCATTGCTGCTGCACCAAATTACCACAAACTGAGTGGTTTAAAACAGTGTGAGTTATTATCTTACAGTTCTAGAGGTCAGAAGTCCAAAGCATGCCTTGCTGCGCTAAAATGAAGATGTTGGCAGGCTGCATTCCTCCTGGAGCTCCTAGTTTCCTTGACCTTTCCACTGTTGAGAGGCTGTCCGTGGCTTGTGGCCCCTTCCTGTATTTTCAGAGTAGCAACATCGGACTGAATCCTTCTCATGCGGCCTTCTCTCTGGTTCTCTCTTCTGATTTTCTCTTCCACTTTTAAGGACCCTTGAGTTTACATTGGATCCACTGGGATGATCCAGGATAGTCTCCCTATGTTTTTCTTTTTAAATGTTTACTTATTCTTGAGAGCGAGAGAGAGAGAGAGGACAAGAGAGAATTCCAAGCAGAGTCTGCGTTATCAGTGCAGAGGCCCTCATGAACCGTGAGATCATGACCTGAGCCAGAATCAAGATTCTGATGCTTAACCCACCGAACCACCCAGGCGCCCCTAATCTCCCTATCCTCAGGTCAGCTGATTAGCAACCTTAATTCTATCTGCAAGCTTCATTCCCCATTGCCTTGAAACCTAACAGATTCATAGGTCCTGGGGATTAGGACATGGACACCTTGTAAGGGGCCATCATCTTGTCTACCAAAGATGGTTTATTCTAGAATTGCCAGTCATTGGTAGCCCGTGCCAACGCTTTGGTGTTTGTGTAGAGTACAGTTGGGCAGGGCGTTTGTGCTATGACTATCTCATGGATGTGCTAAATAGTTCCATTCATACAGAGCGGGGTAGTAGTCCCAGGAGAAGGCCTGATGTGACAGCTGGTTTGGCAGGGTTAATTGGACAGCCAGGTTGCGATACGCTCTCGTGTGGTACTTTTGCAGAACTGTTGTCACGTTGGTGATCTCCTTGATGAAGTTGTCTGTAAATAGCAGCTGTCTTCAGCTGGCTCACCTACTCCTTTCTCCCAGACGATATATGGAACACAGGGTGACGGGAGTGTGGGCCACGGTAGTAGTGATGGAGTGCCTGCATCAGGCTCTGTGCAGAAGTGTTCGGATTTAATCTTCAGAATGGCTGTCCAAGGTAGGTACTGTTACTATTCCTATTTAGAGACGAAGTAAGTGAGGCTCAGAGGGGCAGGTGATTTATCCAGTAGATGACTCAGCTGGTCTAAGTGGCTGAGCCTGGATTCTAGCCCTGACATCCTCTTCTCAGGAAGCACACAGAGAGGGGAGATCGGTGCCAGGCCCCCGCACTGGACAGAATCTCTGGTGAGTCAACTGTGTACCCAGGTTTCCTATCTCCGTGACAAGGACGATGGTACCGGAATCCACGTTCCAATGCAAGGGAATGTGTCAGTGACAGGAGAGAGTGAAGGGGATGCTCTGTGGATGAGAATTCTGTCTTCATGATTGGGGATTAATGACCTTAGTGTATCTGATGGGATTAGGGAGCAAGTTTCCACATTAATACTAGCGTGAGTTATGTTGAAATCTCTTAACTCTTGGGAGTATTCCATGTTGCTTCAACTCCTTGGGAAATATAGTCTGAACTGTTGGTCACAATAAACCAGTTACATGACACATTCCCTTTGGCTTTTTAAAGAACTGTTGCTTTAATTTGTTCCCCCTTGGACTCTTGGAAAGGTTCAGCCAATAACAATCCACTGAAGTAGAGGAGGGCTCATGAGTTTGCCTCATAAAGTGCCATGGGAAGGAGCAGATTTCACTTGCACCTTCTTGATTTATTTATTTATTTTTTGGTAAAATTTGTGTAAGATGCACTGTGAGGCCTGTTCTGCTGCATATATTTAATTTTTTAAAGAAGTGGAAAGTATGTGAGGCAAACAAGAGAACCTCGTCTTACTCACTTGGTATCTCCAGTACTTGACAGAGTAGATGTTTGACAATTGTGTTTAAAGGATAATCACATTATTTATTTCTTTAAAAATTTTTTTAAAATGTTTATTTTTGAAAGAGGGAGAAAGACATTGTGTGAATGGGGGAGGAGCAGAGAGAGAGAGAGGGAGACCCAGAATCTGAAGCGGGCTCCAGGCTCTGGGCTATCAGCACAGACATGGGGCTCCAACCCACAAACCATGAGACCATGAGCTGACCTGAAGTCCGGTGCTTAATCGACTGAGCCACCCAGGTGCCCACATCATTCATTTCTTTACTAATAACATGCCATTTGAGTAAGAGACTATGTGGGACCAAAGAGAATGGGGTGGAGTCCTTACGTCAAGGAGCTTCCTGGCTAGCAAACATATTTGCCCAATGCTTTTTTTTCCCTAAGGATGTTAGTAGTTGCATAGCAGATGCAAAGCTTATGGAAGAGCTCCTAAGGCTGCTGAGATTTGCCTGCATTGCTGCTTCCCTGAGCAATTTATTTTCTTTGTCTGGGAGCCTTCCACTAAGAGGTGGTTTCCTGGATAACTCCCATTATAATTTAATTTAAAATTTGACTTCCTGTGAGAGAGAGTAAAAGGTGTTGAGCCTGCATAGAAGTACACCTGTTTTGTACTAGACATCTCATTAGAGCTCTTTCCACATGATTTTATGAACAGAAAAATGGCTTTCATGCCACTTAAGCCACTGACATGAGCCCATTGTTCCAACCCACCATAACTACTCTAGTGATATAGAGAAATGTAGGGGGAGAGCAGCTTTTCTGTGCTTCTTGGCGTTGCCGAATATTCTCGCCATGTAAGCATGTGCAGTGTTGGGGGGGCCACTTTTATGTTTTTGGGTCCAGATGGTTGTTCCAAAAGGAATACTGTCCCTGCTGATCGAGTGGGAAGTCAAGACAGAAAGTGTCCTTCTGTGTCACAATCCACTTTGGAGGGCAGCCCTGCTGTTGCTGTCACGGGGGCCGTAGCATCCCCCGTCCCAAGATGCAGCGCGCCTGTTCCTAATGAAGACTGTAAATGGACTGTGGTCACTTTTCTTTGAAAACCTCGTCATGTGCCTTGGCAGCCAGCGGGTTTGCGTTTGGGCACGAAAGCTAGCACGCTGCTGGCAAGTTCACTCCATTTCTTGAGACTTATTTGGGTAATGAGAATGTGTAAGTGAATTACGTTGGCCCTTGTAACGAATCATTTTATGTGGACACGTGATTGCAAGCTAAATACCAAATACCATTGTGTATCTTTCCTGATACTTGAAAGGAGGTTAGTTTTCTCTGAATAATTACAGCCCCTCTTGGATCATGCTTTTCATTTGCCTAAACGAGGAAACTCATAGATGTTCTCTGAATAAAGGAAGAAAAGGTTAAAAAGTAGGGACTGAGGCTCAAAACCGGAAACCTCAGGCTCTGAGAGGCTGGCCTGGCTGGAATGCTCACGATCAGCTGTCTGACTGCGGACACCCAGGCAGACCACCGAACCTCCCCGGGTTGGTTTTGTTTAGGTTAGGGGCGGCCGGGACTAGGTGAGCTCCAGCTCCACGTGACTGGGCCACGTGGAAGGCCAGGCTTGGTAACAGCCGGACAGAGTGGCTGACGCGTGTAGAAGCACGTGATTCAGAGCACAGCTGGTGGCCCTCTGTGACCTTGACGAGTGTCCTTCTCCAATGGAGACACTAACAAACTGTGACACAACATGTGCCGTGGAAATGGAGGGTGCTTTGATGTCTTCCAGTTGGCTGGCTTGCATCTTTCCTGAGGGAGTCCTGGACTTTTGGGCAGAGGAAATAGCAGTGGCTAGGAAAAACCAGATCCACTCCTCTGCGCGCACACACGCTGTTCCCGGTGATTGTATCAGTGTGGCTGAGCCAGGGGCACCCATGAGAAATAGCTCTAAGCCCAGGTGATGCCAGGGTCAGTGCCACAGGATGTGGGTTTTGACACTGCCAAGAGATGCGCCAAAGGACTGCAGAAAAATCCAGCTGTGAGACTTCACAGCCCCCAGCGACCAAAGGAAAATAGGAAAGAAAAGCAGTATTGTATCTACTATGTAATTAATTGCTGATAATCTGAAAGTAAAAGATGCTTGCTTGTAAATTATATGTTTATATATGATGGTTGTACTACATTTTGAGTTCAGGGTCAGGGGCTGGTCCCCTGTTCTGAACAGACTGAGGCCCGGGAGTGCAGACTCCAGACGTGGCCAATTCCTCCTGTGGGCCACCCCCCACCCCTGCAATCCGGTGAGAACCCCTTGGGAGCCGAAGCCTGTTTACACTGGGCTGGCGTGTATCATGTCAGCCCCAACCATGGCTGGAGTGGCCTGGGCGTGAGCCCCCGGCGAGGACTCATGTGATCAAATGATTTCAACTTGGTGGCGACCTCCCCCTAGTTCCTCTTGTAATGCTCCTAGGTGCCTTCAAACATTGTATTTGGGTCACTGAGGACACAATTCTCTGAGTCATTTAGGCCACAGTAATCGCTGCAATAGCACTTTCTTTTACTATCCTCTGGGTGCTTTCAAAATGGATCTGTCACCCAATTTTATCTGGTCTATCAAGTTTCTGTCAGTGTGGACTGGGCCGCATGAAGACTGGCACCTACTCACCACTTCCCATTCCACGGAGGAGCTGGGTGAGAGAAGCAGGGCAGCTCTGGCCGCCCGCCTCCCTGGTGGTGCCCGGGGGCCGAGCTCTTTGCCTAATGAAGCTGGACCTGCTCCACGACAGAGAGGATCCTTGCGTGACGTGTTTTGTAACAGCCCTGTCTGGGTCGGCCATAGTCTCAGGAGAGGGGACCACTCAGGGCTTCCGTTCCTGGACTGCGGGTGAAGCCTTTAGAATGACTTCCTGGGTTTCCCCCCACAGCTTATTTGTTCTGACCTTTGCAGGGAGATGTAATGCAGGCAACACAGCTGTCCCTAAGCACAGAGTGCCCCTGCCACCTTGCTGGTGAAAGGAACTGCCGTATCAGGTCCTCGGGGATTACAAACGTTTATCTCACTTAATCCTCATATTGACCTCGGGAACTTTACCGATGGGGACACTGAGGCTCTGTGAAGTCACCAGGTGGTAAGGGGTGGCCCCAGGGTTTGCCTGCCTATGCCCCGCCCGCAGGGAGCCTGTCTCCCAGTCCAGGGAGATGAGGTAAGCATGCACAATGGGGAGAAGGTAAGAGAAAGGGGGCACCTTGAGGCAAATGCTAGCACCTGTGGAGGTGTGAGGTCGAGAGGGGAGGGAAGGGGTGTTCCAGAAAGTGTTCATGGAGTAGGTAA
The DNA here is from genome assembly GCF_006229205.1 of Suricata suricatta. Lineage (NCBI taxonomy): Eukaryota > Metazoa > Chordata > Mammalia > Carnivora > Herpestidae > Suricata > Suricata suricatta. Next base: position 135,803,109 of record NC_043706.1, read on the forward strand.
TACTGGGATGGATGTTGAAGAAAGGCTGAAGTATAGACAAATCTATGATTTCATGACCAACGTCTGTCTCTGGCATTGGATTGTAAGCTGAGTAGCACAGAGGCCTTCCCCTTCCTCTCTGTTCCTTTTTCCTTTCTGCACTGCACCCCAGAGTTCTGGCAGAGTGGCAGAGAGCTGGGCACACAGTAGTGTGGGCTTGGCGTGTACTGTTTGAAATCTGATGTAGATTTGGCGGCCCCCAAGGCGGTAGGAAGAGCATGGGTGTGGAGAATCAGGCCAGGGTCTTGGGCAGGGCCAGAGCAAGGAGTCCTAGCCAACGGGGCAGGACAGGCACTCTGATGGGGCACCTCGGGAGGCCTTGGGACCCCAGGCAAAGGGCCTGTAGGGACCTGGTGTTAGCTCTTGGCTAACTTACTCAAGGTTTCTGCTCCTCCAGCTCTTGCTTATTTCTAAAGTGGAGATATGAAGGCACAACCGTCTGAGATGGTTTGGAAGATTAAATAAGTGTGTCAAGTGTTGAGCACTGTGTTGACACATGGCAATGTAAGTGCTTGAGGCCACTTAGCTATTTAGGTTTTTCTTAATTCATGAGCCTTTGGGATGGTGTGTGGCTTTCTGGTGGGACAGGATGAGACTGGGCTGAACTTTTAGGTACATCAATGTGGTGGCGGTGGGACAGTTTGGAGTGGAGGAGAGAGCCCGAGGGGCAGGTGAGGGTGAGTTACTAGGATCTGGAGCCCCCGGTGAGCAGGCGTGAGGCCTGGAGCTGAGGACCGTGGGAAGAACGTAGTGTGGACCCAGGTGCCAGGCACCTCAACCAGCCCGAGTCTACGGGGCTCCATGGCTCATAACGGGGAGGGTGGAGCTTTGCATCTGAGCCCCTAGGTCATGGGAAGAGGGGAGCCAGAAGGTTGGCTCTGGAGAGATGATGCGTTCAGGTTGGGCTGTGTTGAGTCCCTGGAGTCTGTGGGGTCTGCAGGTGCTGAAGCTCCAGTGAGTTAGGAGACCTCATTCTAGAACTCTGGAGAGGGGCCGGGCAGGTGAGCCCACAGGGAAGTCACTGACACAGAGCGGGGGGTGGGGGGGCAGAGAAGGGGGCCGAGGACAGGCCCCCCCTCCCAGGGAGGGGCTGGAGTGGCTGGTGGTGGGAATGGAGGAAGCAGAGGAGGCCCTTCCTCTACTGAGCTTGCTAATGAGACCTGGCACTGCTGAGAGAGAGGGGGCCATGGTCATGCTTGGGACATGGTGACCACGACCATTGCTGCTGACAGCCCGCTTTATAACCACAGTCTTCCCAGAGTGCCCCAGCCTTTCCCAGAATTGCTGTGGCCTAAAAGAGGGCTGGTGAGCCTGGGGCGCTGCATCAGGAATCCTGCTAAGTGCCTTTGGCCAAAGGGTCGTCGTTTGTCGGTCACATGAAGCTTTACACCAGACGGCACCATTCCCTTTTCAGACGGCACCGACCGAGGCAATGCTGGAGTAACAAAGTAGGTTAATGGATGTGTCCTTCCTTAAGGAGGCCATGTCCCCTCTAGAGAATACCTAGGTTCTCTTTATAGTGGTGCCGTGAAAATGAGCGGTGTGCTCTGTGCCCTGCTCACGAGCATCCTGGATGGGCTCCCTCTGTTCCTGCCCAGGCCTGAGCAGATTGTCTGCAGGGAGATTTAGGTTCTTAATCATTTTAAAAGGAAGGCAGACAGCCCTCTTCCCAGAAAAATTGCTGCGTGTCCCTATATACAAGTCTTGGGTCAGTTCAGTGGTTCTGAGTCCCCTGAAGCCCTCAGGTTAAGAATCCTTCCCTTAAAGCCTTAGCCTCAGAATTTTCCTGTTATTAATTACGGGACCTTCTATGTCAAGGTAGGATAGATTCGGATATGTATTATTGAAGAAGACTGTTGCCCATTCTCGATAACTACATTGTTGATTGCTGTAGGATAATAAATTTGTATTTTTAAAACTGGGAAAAAGAGTCCCGTGGATGCTATGATTCATTCTTTCCCATATGAAATGACGGGGCCGTGTCGGTCGGAGTTTTGCAAGAAGAAGAGAATGCACAAGTTGATTAGATTTGCAGACATTCGTGTTTCTGTGGGACAGTAGAGCAAACTAGGAAATACATGCAGGTCTGTTTTCTTTTATGATTTATTTCATTTTCTAAGTGGAGATTAAGCTGGTTAAAAGTTATGTGCACTGAACTGTCATGTAATTTTTTAATAGAGGTCAAATATACTACCAGAATTTATCCTTTTCACCAATTTTAAGTGTGCAGTTCTGGATCTCATGACATTCAGGATCTCATGTAGTTTTAATGAATCTCATTGTGAAAAATTTCCAAATCTTCAAAAAGAAATAAGAAAATATTGTAAGAAAGTATTTACCCAGAAAAATATAATTCTTGAATTGATTTCTAAGGTGTCACAAAGTTGGCCTATCCTGGGCAAGAAAACCATAAGCATTTAAGAATGCTTTGTGAAGGGGCGCCTGGGTGGCTCAGTTGGTTGGGCGTCCGGCTTCAGCTCAGGTCATGATATCATGGTTTGTGAGTTCAAGCCCCACTTCAGGTTCTGGGCTGACAGCTCAGAGCCTGGAGCCTGCTTTGGATTCTATGTCTCCCTCTCTCTCTGACCCTTCCCTGCTTGCACTGTCTCTGTCTCTCCAAAATAAATAAAAACCATAAAAAAAAGAATTAATAAAAAAAGAATGCTTTGTGGAAAGTTCTTATAGATTTTAGAAATTGAATTGTTTTTTAAGTGGGGTGATTATTTTTATTTTGCTAGAGGACTAAGGAAATCTCCAAGGTAGCTACATTAAGGCAATTTTAGAGATTGTACGGTTAAAATCTGGACTCTGAGTTTCATCTGGAAGTATGGAGAATCAGTGAGATCTTGAAAGCAGTGTCAGGGGTAGGCAGATCTCTATATTTTTCATTAGCTGAAGTTAACATATTTTCACAGGGATCCACCACACGCTTGATGCTAAAATCCCGTGTGAATTTGCAAACGTGAGGATCACCATAGTAACATCTATATTAACCTTTACATCTAACATATTAGTAAAAGATGCTTGTGCCTTTGTAAAAAGAGTCTCTCAGGGAAAAAACAAAAGGTATTTTTCCTTCTCTTTTACCACAGGATGTTCCTCCCTTATCCCAGGCATTGTTTTTGAAATTCAAAAGTCTGGATGTCATATTAGAAGCAGCCAAAATATTAGTGTGGTGTCAGGAAGTTAAAATACTATTTCCAAAAGTAGTGTGAGCCAAAGCTATGGAATTTATGGATGTACTTGGCTATGGGGGGTAGTAGGGAACGCTTTGGGCAGGTATATCTTATAAGTAATAAATTCAGGGTATTGTCCAGACTGTGGTAAGTTCCAAAGGCTGAATTCATCTAGAATTGAGCATTCATGCTGAGTTAGCTGCTTCACTGCCTAAAGAATCATATCACTAAACAAAGAGCCTCTGTGGCAGTGAATGCGAGGGGCATCGAGCGACTTTTCTTTAACACTGTCACTTGGGATTGGTATGGTTCCCTGTCCAAAGGCACTGTCATTTCCCCCCATCATGTGTAGCCATTTACATCTCTTATTTCATTTTTTTGTCTTTATTTAGTTTGCGGGAGAGTGGGAGTGGGGGAGGGCAGAGAGAGAGGGAGAAAGAGAGAATCTGTGTTGTCAGCACAGAGCCTGATGGAGGGCTCGAACTCCCGACCCTGAGATCATGACCTGAGTGAAAATCAAGAGTCAGAAGCTCAACCGACTGAGCCACCAAGACACCTCTGAAGCTTTTGTTTCCTAATGAAATATTTCCTTTCTTCATTCTCACAATGTCTTTGGGCCCTTAAGAAACCTACAAGTACAATTGCAGCGTGCTTGAAAATATTTTTGAGAACTTGTAGATGGTATGGGAAAATTCTTAATGATTGCAAGAGGACCGATTAAAAAAATTTTTTTAATGTTTTCATTTATTTTTGAGAGAGAGGGAGGGAGGGAAGGAGGAAGGGAGGGAGAGAGAGAGAGAGAGAGAGGGAGGGAGGGAGTGAGCGTGAGCAGGGAAGGGGCAGAGAGAGAGAGGGAGACACAGAATCTGAAGCAGGCTCCAGGTTCCGAGCACTCAGCACAGAGCCTGATGAGGGGCTTGAACTTACAAACTGCAAGATCACAACCTGAGCCAAAGTCTGACACTTAGCTGACTGAGCCACCCAGGTGCCCCATAAGGACCGATTTTAAGATCTCTCTTCCTCAAAAGAAAAGAAGGCCTGCTGGGTATTGATTTATGGCCCCAGATTAGAGCCATAAGCCGTTTATACACAGGCAGTAAGAAGAGCCCAGGATTCCAAGACGTGCCCACTGGGGCTGCAGGAGCAGCCGAAGGTGCTTGACCTAAGCAGGCATGTCCTAGGGGCATCTCGCAGAGTTTCACTGCTCAGAAAATGCCCCTCCCTGGACTAAGTCTGGTGGACACAACAGGAAAAACTGAAAGCCAGGAGCCTCTCCTGGTCTTGCCCAGGAGCCATTGTAGACCGGGTATGCATCATGAGCAGAAGTGACGGCTAACCTCTCTGGGACCAAACGGGGCCGTGTCAGAGGGGAGAAGCAGGAGTCCATGCAGGCTCCGTTAGGTCTGTTTAGTGTCCAGAGAGGCAAAACGAGGAGTGGCTAGGGGCATGCGCTCTGCAGCCAGGCTGCCTGGGCTCAAACCCCAGCTCTGCCGCTTACCAGCTGTGTGACCTCAGGGTGAACTACGTAGCCCCTCTGTGCCTCAGTTTCTTCATATTTAGAATGGAGGTACTAATGGGACCTACCTAAGAGGGATGTTGGGGGATTAGGTGATACATGTAAAGCACCTGGCTCACTGTATGTGGCATAAAAATGTTTGCTGGAATTATAATTATTCTGCAACCTTATCATGTTTGTCAGGAAATCTTGACCACCCACCTCAGAGCCCCTATTGCTAGGAGTGTGTTTAGCTCAGGGACCAGGGGCTTCTCCCAGAGGGCACAGCGTGGTGCCAAGTGGATGGATTGGGGGGCCCCAAGAGACCTGTCACTGAGGGTTCACTCTGCATTTTCCAATAAGAGTTTTTTTGTTTCTTGAGCAATATTTTCTTGCACCTGACCTTTGCACAAAGGAAGGGCTGTCTAAGCAGCAGTCTGACCGTCTTCCCTCCATCTGTCCCGTCCCTCTCCACAGGCGGTGTGATGTGGCGAGTGACCAAGAGTGTAGCTTCTGGGATCACACTGATCACTAGCCGTGTGGCCCAGGGCACACCATCTAACTTCCCTGGGCCTTAGTCTCCTGACCTGTACAGAGGGGCTGATACAGATATTCACCTCGTAAAAGGTGACGATTAAAAACAGACAAAGCTTCAAAAGATGTTACCATTGGGCAAAACACGGTGAAGTGTGCACAGAAACTCTGTACCATTTTTGCAACTTCCTGGGAGTCTCTATTTTTTAAAAATAAGTGAAAATAAAAGCATGCAAAGAGCTTAGCGTTCTCCTTGACCCACAAATGCTAAGAAATTTACAGAATATGTGTGCAAATTTATTGAGTATGGATGCACACTACTAAATATTTTATGTGCATGAGCTGATTTCATCCTCAGAACATTCCTACGAGGTAGGTTGTCCCCATTTTTAAGATTGTGTGTCGGAGTCACAGAGAGAGTAAGCCACTTGTCCAAGTCGGGGGTCTGCGGAGCCCGTGCCGTGACCACGGCGCTGTTCGCGGTGAGCTCTTCCACTGACGGCTGGTGACAGAACCCTCCGTTTCAGAGACTGCTGGTGCTTCTGTCGTGTGATTCGTGAAGGAGAACAGAGTCTTTTTACGTGTCCCAGAATCTGTGCACTAAATGGCTGGTTTGGCAACCTGCCTGAATGAAAGTTGAGCATGTTTGTAACATTTACATGTAACACCAAATCTGGTGGATTTGTTAATACCTTGAAAAGTGGGAGCAGAGTTCAGAGAAGCTTTGAAAACTATGTGCTAGAAACTTCCATCAGAGCAGCAGCGGCTTGCCGGAGACTGCAGACACACGTCCTGCGTAGGAAGACTGCCACGGGCATAGACGAATACGCTCGGGAAGATCCGGACATCTTTCTGGACGCCGACGAAGTGCTGTGGTGTTTCCTTGAAACAGGCAGGTTTGAGCGTATTAATAACAGTGTGACACGGCCGGATTGGGGAGTCCTCTTCTTTCTGGACATTTGTCAGACGCTTTTCAGAATCCCATGTTCACTTTGGCTATTTGGTTTCCGAGGCGATGTGAATTTGTCTGGAGAAGAGCCGTGAAAGCGCTGGAGGCGCTGTTTTGGCCCCCGCAGCTGGGTGACCGGTGGGCTTGCTCTTACTTGAGGGCTTTGAAGGCTTTTTCAATTAAGGGCGTGAGCTTTTCTTTAAAAGAAAAAAAGAAGCTATTCTTTAAAGGACATCTTAGTATTGGCAGTGCTGTCTCTTAAGTGATAGTCTTCTTTCTTTTTAAAATTTTTTAATGTTTATTTTTGAGAGAGAGAGAGAGAGAGAGAGAGAGAGAGAGTGTGAGTAGGGGAGGGGCAGAGAGAGGGAGATACAGAATCCAAAGACAGGCTCCAGGCTCTGAGCTGTCAGCACAGAGCCCAACGCAGGGCTCGAACCCACAAACCGTGAGATCATGACCTGAGCTGAAGTTGGATGCTTGACCGGCTGAGCCACGCAAGCGCCCCTTGAGTGACAGTCATCTAAAGTTTGGACTCAGCAAGAGCCTCCCTGTTTCTCAGGGCTGTTTGTCAGCTTGCTCTGTCTGTGAATGTGGGCTGTGATGAGAAGTCAAATCTAGTAGGCTCCCTGGCATTCATGGCTGCCCAGGTCCAAGCACGATTACTGTCACTGCCCCCAAAATGAGGAAGGGGACTCGCAGGTGCCCTGCAGGGCTCTCCCCACATCCTTGTCTGGCCTCTCCAGGGATTGAACTCCTTTCCCAGCTTCACAGTGATGGCCCTTGGTGAGTCCCCTGATGCACTCACTCTCCTTTGCCTTACGTTAGAGAACGTGCACCTGACTGTGATTGGACGTTATTCACCATTGTCACCACTGCTTCACCTCCAGGCCTGCATCATCATTACCTCCTGATGGGTCTCTCTACTCCCCCACCCTGCCTCCTACCCTGTTCTCCACACAGCGACAAGTAATCTTTTCAGACAGAAGTCGGGTCATACCATCCATGGCTGGGAAGTCTCATGTGAGCTGACCGGTTGGACCTACCTCCTTGGCCTAAGCTCCCATCCTCCCCACCCCCTTGCTCATTTACTCCAGCCACCCTGACTTCCTAGGTGCTCCTCCAGTACCTGGCCTCTCTCTCCCCATGGTCTGGGCACTTGCTGTTCCCTTTGTAGGGAATTCTTTTTCCCCAGATGTATGTGCGGCTGGCGTATTTCCTCTCTTCTTTCAGGTGTTCCATCAAATGCCACCTTCTGGTGATGCCCGGCTCCCAGAGCTGCCCTGCCTAAAGCGGAAATCCCTACACACTTCGTATCCCCCTTCTCTCCTTTATCTTCAGTCCTTTCTCACGGGTACCATCTAACATACGTTTTACTTTTTAGTCTTGCTTATAACCTCTTTCCTTCCATTGCAGTGTTTGCTTCTTGAGGGCAGACTTTTAAATTTTGTTTTGTTCTTTAAGTCTTCGGCGTCAAGAAGTGGGCTTAGGTATAAGAGGTGCTCAATAAGTATTTGCTGAATGAATGCCTGATTAGTAATATAGTTCGTAATCAGTGTAAGTGCCCTGAAGGCAGGGCACACAGTCTGTCCTCAATAAAATAGTTGGTGCTGTCTACCTGCGAACAGGATAGAGAATCTCCTGTTCTGGACGTTGGACTGTTTGCAGGGAGAAGTGGGTGTGCACCTGTTGAGGTCTTGTCGGGCTGTAGAGTCTCCAACCATTTCAGGGCTAACCAGAGTGAAGCCAACAGTTCCCCAGATTCCTCTCTCTGCCCCCTTTTTATATCTGTAATAGGTTTCGTCTGCAGGAAAGTCACTAGCGGAAGTTGAAAAGACACCTTTTAGGAGGTAGAGGTCAAGGCAGAGATGGAAAGCGGACATAGCTTTTGTCTGGATGGATCACCTGTAGCTTTGATCTCTCTAGACTTTGCAAATCCTGTGTCTTGAGAAGAGAGCTCTTTTAGCTGCACGTTGTTTCCACGCAGACACCAAATACTTGTTCTTATTTCCAAAGTTCTGTTAATTTGGTTATTTGTTCTCTGAGGCTGTAGCCTCCACATTGCTCACTGCATCTGTGTTAGATTGGCAGATGTGTTGTGTGGGCGTGAGGAAGGAAAATTTCCTATGTTAATTTCTCTCTGACAAGCACATGTGCAAATCTAGACACAGCCTCTTGTATAAAAAAGGAGAAGATGAAAGAAAAAAAGAAGTCTCCATCCTTGTGTGTGTGTGTGTGTGTGTGTGTGTGTGTGTGTATTTCCATATAGAAAAGATCCTGTGTTCGTGGAAACCCATATTCAAAATATGTATGGGCTTCATTCACTTCTTCCTCACATGTAGGATTTAATTAGAAAAGAAAGTCCTGTAATATCTCAATGACAGTAGTTTATTCATGGAGAACCCTGGGAGGAGTAAAATTATTAAATAAAAAATAAGATGAAATAGCTCTCCCTGATGGCCTTGGGTACAGAACTGGTGAGACCCAATAAAATATACTGAGTTCTTGCTCAACACCAGAGTCTTTGTCTGAAGTCTATGTGCATTTCTCATTTATTCCTCAGGACAAACCAGTAAGATAGATACTCTTACCGATGTAGGAACTGAGGCTTGGAGAGTGTTTTCTCAAGGTAAAATAGTCACTGAGTGGTAGAACCATATGCTTAGAGTTGGTAGTCTGGTTCAGAGCCTGTGTTCTTATTTAACTACACTAAACTGCCTCTGTAGGAAATAGAAGGAAGACCCCTAGTGATGTAAGAAGATCCTCTGAATTTACATCTTCCCTCTGCCTCCTCACCCTGCACCCCCATTCCAAGCCCCTAAGTGCATATAGTGATAGTACCCATTACTTTACATAAAAATGAAAGTAAGCTTTTATTATAGTGAACTTTCCATAGTTTACAGCAGCAGAGTGGCCTGGCATAAGTAAGTACTTGTGGAATGAATTTATGTGAACAATGTTTGATATTGGACAAAGAACAGAATACCCAGATTAAACTAGAAAGGAACTTAGATAATCAGTTCGATTGAGCCTAGGTTGGTGCAGACAACCAACAGCGCACCCATTTAAAGAATATTTTAGACCCAAGCATGCATCAGTTATCGACAATCCAAGGTCCTGATGACCATCCAGTTTTCCATGTGTTGTCCGTAGCTCAAGCATACTGAGTGTCAGTGTTGGTCCCCCAAGCCCTTCCAGTGAGCACAGTAGGACCACATTTGTGCATGTGCAAGGCAATTGAAGACCAAACCCATTAGTCATGCGGTTCGATGACTAAGGGCAGAGTGTTAGTCAACTTTGCTACTATAATGCACAGTTCCAGAAGTTGAATGACTTTCAACAGCAAACGGCTTGCTCATATACCACAGACCTGCTCTGTGGGTTTTCTCATCCTTGGAGCCGCGAGTACCTGGACCTGCTGTTCTCGGGGTGGAGGGCAGAGGCGAGATGTCACGCTGAGCCACATATTGAGTCCGAAGCTTCTCCAGTGTGGCGGGCGTCACATTTGTTCACATTCCTTGGCCAAAGCAAGTTCCGTAGCCAGTCTAGACAGTGGGGCCGGAGGTCTCTTTGGGTCCCCAGGACACATTGTAGGTCACATGACAAAGGGCGAGGGTGTGTGGTCTTTCAGGGGTTGGGCACGGTGGGAGGTGAGAGTCTACCCATGTGAGAGGCTGGAAGTCTGCACTCTGTCTTGGCCCCTGCAAGGAGGAGGTCTGCACCGACGGGTCAGGCACTTGATCTTGGTGTTCAAGTATGCTGTGTGCAGCTAAGCTTGCGGTCCTCGCTCACTGTCAGTATCTGAATCGTATTTGGCAGCTGTTTCAGGAACCATAGAAACAGCAAAGTGGTGGTTTCTTCATCTTCTTGTGTAAGAGGCTCTGAGAACTGTCTTGACTTGAGAAGTGTGACCATGACTTTCAGAGTACTTGGGCCTGTTTTTTGGGACAAGTGTGGGCCCACACCAGACTGAGGTATCACATGGCCCTGAACTAAGAGAGAGGCCAGGGCCTGGGCAAAGGGGTAAAGAGGCCAGCAGTGGGCTGACAGGAATCTCAGTGGGTGCTTGCCCGGAGGGAGGTGGGTGGCTATGGAGCAGAGCTCCGGGCTGTGATGTAGGATCTCTGTGTCACGGTCATGGTACTGAGGCTCATCAGTCACTGGTAGCCACAGGACTAAATACGGAGGGTGAGAAGTGACTGCATCCTGGAAGTCACAGCTCTGGTGTGTCGATCTCGGATGTAAATTGGGGCGGGGGGCTTGGAATAAAGCCATGAGGCACGTTTCTATTTAACCTCAGATAAATGTTTTAGAGATATTTGGAGACAACTTCTTACTTAAAAAAAATGTTAATAGTATCATTTGTTCAATAGGCACTGGATTCACAATGTTCAAAATTCAAAAGGACGAGAACTTTCAGCAGACGTCTCCTGTCTAACCCCATCTCCCAGCTTCCTTAAGTTCTGCTCATGAGGCCGTTACTAGTTTCCTGTGTGTCTGCCCTTCTATAGACCTTCCATGCATGTTCATAAGACATGTCCTTTGTTGCTGGGAAACTTTCTATGGAATGAGAATTACATTAGAAATTAATTGTGCAGGAAAAAAAATTCATTGTGCAGCAAACTTTATTTGGAATTTTCCAACATGTGTTACATTTGAACCTGTTTTGTTTCTCAGTACAAATATTTTATTACTCAGTATACAATAGGAAAGGTATTTTGTGTCAATATAAATGTCTTTGCTCTCAAGTTAAATAATGTAAGAAGACAAAGTTTCTAAAAAGAGTTAGTACAGGTCCAAGTACTGTGTTTTTGGTTGTTGTTGTTGTTTTTTGAGAGAGAGAGAAAGAGAGAGAGAGAGAGAGAGGGAGAGAGAGAGAGAAACTTAAGCAGGCCTCATGCTTAGCATAGAATCTGATGCAGGGCTTAATTCCAAAACCCTGGGATCATGACCTGAGCTGAAATCAAGAGTTGGACACTCAACCAACTGAGCCACCCAGGTGCCCTGTAGGGGGTATTTTAAAGTTTAACATTAGCATTATAGTTAATTCATGATATAAAATTTTATTTTAGATTTTTTGGTGTTGAACTTTTTAAAATTTATTTTTTTATCATTTTCTTTGATTTTTTTCATCATGGTAAATGTACTTTTTAATCCCTATCCCCAATTTCCCCCATTCCCTCCCCCCCCCCCTCTGGTAACCATTGTTGATTCTCTGTAGTTAAGAGTCTGTTTCTTGGTTTGTCTCTCTCTCTCTTCCTTTCTCTTTTGTTTGTTTTGTTTCTTAAATTTCACATATGAATGAGATCATACGGTGTTTGTCTTTCTTTGACTTATTTCTTTTAGGATTATACTCCTCTATCTCTATCCATGCTGTTGGAAATGGCAAGATTTCATTCCTTTTTGTGGCCAAATATTATTCCACTGCGTATATACCACATCTTCTTTATCCATTCATTGATCAATGGATACTTGGGGGCTTACGTATCTTGGCTATTATAAATAATGCCGCAGTAAATATAAGGGTGCATGTATCCCTTTTAATTAGTGTTTTTGTATTTGGGGGGTAAATACCAGTAGTGTGATTACTGGAGGGTTTTATTTTTAACTTTTTGAGGAACCTCCATACTGGTCTCCACAATGACTGCCCCTGTTTGCATTCCCACCAACTTGGCACGGGAGCTCCCCCTTCTCCAAATTCTTGCTGACACCTGCTGCTTCCTTGTGATACAAACCTTTTATCCTCATGGTGCTTCAGCTTTATAACGGTAAGATCGATATAATGATTGCTTATTATCCAGCCTCACAATAGCAGAAACAGTGCTCTGCTTAGTACATAATATTCGGAAAGTTCTCTGGAAACTTCCGCCTGTGATGTTCACCACTGAGCTCGGAGCTATGCCTGCTATGAGAAACGAGTTGCCAGAGGAGAGAGTGGGTCGGTCACGGAAGACAGGAGCCCCCTTCCCCCTGGCTTTCAGAACTCCTCACACACTTCCAAGCCTTGCTCTCAGAGTGCACCTGTTTGTTGGTGCGGAGTAAATATTATTTCCATTAACCAAAGAGAAGAAAAAATGTATGCCATGCATCATTTCCCTGGCATTTTGCCCAGGACTCTCCTTTCCTGAAGCAGAAGGAGTCCCTGGTGGGCACCGAGCAGTATGCCTGTCTGTCCTGCAGGGCAGCTGGTCGCCCAACCTGAAGCCCTGGTCAGATGTCTTCTGAGGACTCACCTCCTCCCCGCTTTCCGCCTTGCACGCAGCAGGAGCACTCCGGGAGGCGTCCTCTGCCTTGAGCACGCTCCTGGTGGGTTGGCTTTTTTATAGAGGACCAAGGGGCCTCTTTTTTTTTTAATTTAATTTTTATTTACTTTTGAGAGAGAGAGAGCGTGCGCACACATGAGTGAGGGAGGAGCAGAGAGAGAGGGAGACACAGAATCTGAAACAGGCTCCAGGCTCTGAGTCATCAGCACAGAGCCTGACGCAGAGCTCAAACTCATGAACCCCAAGATCATGAACTGAGCTGAGTCGGATGCTTCACCAACTGAGCCAGCCAGGTGCCCCCTTCCCCACTTAAAAAAATTTTTTTTTATGTTTTATTTATTTTTGAGAGAGAGAGAGACAGCATGAGCAAGGGAGGGTCAGAGAGATAGGGAGGTACAGAATCCAAAGACAGGCTCTAGGCTCTGAGCTATCAGCACAAAGCCTGACACAGGGCTCGAACCCACAAACCAAGAGATCATGACCTGAGCCGAAGCCAGACACTTAACCAACTGAGCCACTCAGGCGCCTCTCCCCCTGCTTTATAGCAGTAATTCTAAGACTTTTTCAAGGACGATTTATCCAGAACTTGATCAAAGAACATTGTTGGGCAAAAGTGAGGTAGTCATTTCCTCTGTTACTTGGTTGAAGTCAACTTAGGTAAGTTTGTCCGCAGGATACTTAGGGGAGGGGCCCCAACCAGAGCGAAAAGGGAGCATGGTGGCAGTGCCTACGGGATGCTGTCCCTAACCCAGCTGCCTCTACTCTGCTTCTGTCCTCGAAGTTCATGTGAGGGAGAGGAAGGACATGAGACTGTGGACTTTCAGTAAGATCAAAAGAGCAGCCAGAGAAACATGGGAACTGTGGCCCCACAGTGGCTGCTGTCGGTGATGGTAAAGCCCAGCAACGCGTAGCAGATTAGCACACGTCCAACTTTAACATAAACGTGGGAGACTTTTCCAGCACAACAAGCTAAGGTGAATTAATTGTGGATATTTATGGCCTCTATAGATCTGGTAACACTCTGGCCAGACTGCTAGCATTCGAATCCCAGTTCTGTCTCTTACAAGCTGTGTGACTCTGGGTAGTGCTCTGACCTCTCTGGGCCTCAGTTTTCCCTCCTCTGTAAACTGGAGACAACTGCCTTTTGGGTTTACATTTGAAATTAAATGTCTTAATACATGGAAAGCTTTTAGAACAGGGCCTGACATGTTATAAGTACTGGATGAATGAATGGATATTATTATTATTTAATTATTTTCCACAGTCAGCCAAGATTTATAAATAAAAGGCCTTCTTTGTGTCAAGCTTTGTACAAAGACTTTATATGATAATTCATTTATTCTTCCCAATGATCACATCAGCTTTATATTTCAGAAGTAAGGAAACTGAGGACCAGGAAGGAGGTCAAGGCACTTGTCCAAAGTCAAACGGTTAGTAAGCAGCAGAGTAAAAGTTTTCATCTTTGTCTGGCTGCAAATTCCATACTTCCAAAGTATTATTATGGGCCGTCCACACATCCATAGTGAAACCTACTGCTGGTGAGCAGAACACAGCTCGCGGCAGAATCCGGGGTGTGCGGTTTCCAGCTCTGCATTTTGTGACGGCGTTCTCGATTTGCTTGTGGGCACCTGCAAACAACTGTTGGTCAAGGGGTTCTGGGAATGGAAGAAGCCCTGAGACAAGCCTCCAGCAAGACGACATATTTTTTTCCTTTCTAATAATCTAGGAAAGTCAGGGAGGATTTTTCTGCTCCCGTTGCAGACGCCTTCTTGTAAGTGGCCTTTGGTAAAAAGTCCTTCCTGGCCATCACGTGCCCATCGAGAGGCTGGGCAGAGGGGTCTTGCAGGGTCTGGTCAGCCGATCAAGGATGAGACCAAAGGAGGTGGAGGAGAGAAAAGGGTCAGGTGGGAGGATCAATAGCCAAGGCAAAGTCTGACGTGAACACGTGGCCAGAAGTTGGGTTCAACACGGAGGAAGCAAGGACCACAGTGGGAAAGTCCCTGTGGAAGCCAGAGTTGGGGGCAGCAACTCTGAGCCTGCTGACAGAGGAGAGGGCTGGGGCAGGGGGTCAAGGGGACATTCCCAGTGACTCCTAGCGAGAGGTTTTAGCATTGCACTCCCCCCTACTCCCCAGCCCCCACCCCCCCCACAGTTTATACACATAGTTCTTATATATGTAAAGCTATTGAAAATAATAGCTCCGAATTACTGGAGATAAATCAATGTTACCCAAAGGGATAGAAGGATTCTAGGAGTTAATTTTGCCTCTGTCTTCTGCCAGCATCTTGCGGCATTTTTGATGAGACCAGGGCCATCCTAGTTTATTAAAAATAAACAAAACCAAGCTGGGCTAGAAATAGATGGAGCCTGGTGCATTTGCCCTACCCCTGGCTTCTTCCTGTTCCATCTCCATTTCTTGTGGTTGTCTGGCCAAAACAATGTCTATTTTTAAAACAACGGAGGATGCTTTCAGGCTTGGGTTAGAGGGGCCGGTGCGAGGATGCTGGGGGCGCAGTGCCTCGCGTTGGCCCAGAGTCTCCTGACAGTGAGTCACAAGCATCCTCCGCCATTTTGGGCTAGTAGGTGGGCCACCAAAGTGCAGGACCTGGGAGAAGTTCTTGTCAGCCTAATGTACAGAAATTATTTGGGAAACCTGTTAAAGTCTGGCCTGAAACTGAAACATCCCTGTTCCACTTTTTTCATTCCAGATTTTCAATACCTTTTTAAAACTATATTTAGATGCAGAAAATAAAAAACAAGACAAAACAAAACAACTGAGGCAAGATGGTTTTAGTTTGGAAAAAAGCCTGAGAGAGAGAAGGGGTGGTGTGGGAGTTGGGGGTTAGGGTGTAAAACTAAATGCTTCCAAATGCCAAGAGTTGAATAGTTGTAAGACCAAAACGTGGAAGTTAATATTGTTTGCATCCCACTTACTCCAGCACAAAGCCATCTCTGGGGCCAGCACCCTTTCACCGGCTCTAGCTCTGTGCACAGTGTCGACCCAAAAGAGTGAGTCCCTTAGTGGTGTGGAGTGATTTGGGGCAATTGCAGGTTTTAGCAATTCTATGTTATTTTAATTTGTTCATACTTCTCTGTTTATAACCTTTTACCAAACAGAATTTGAAGTGCCCGTACTTCCCGTTTACTTCCTGCAATCATATTTGTATTTGGCGATATTTATTATGTTAGGGACACTTGGCATCTAGCTCAGTCCTTCCCTGGATCTAGATATTCTGTCATCTAGATAGCATCACCCAAAAGTCATCTTTTATTACCTCGTGCACACATTATTACCCTTAGCTCCCTTCAAGCCTTCTCTATTAGCAATGTCCCCCATTCCTAAAATCCCAGCTGAGTCCCCACCCCATCCCCAAAGTTTTCCTTGACCCTTCAGTTGGTCTATATCTCTTCCTTTTCTAACTCCTGGACATATTGTCTGTGTCATATAATTAGACATAAGAATTATATGTTGGTGTATTTGTGTATGTGTGTATTTATATATACATGTATACACACATAGTAAGTGCATGTGTAAATATGTGTTGTCTGAATGTAATACCACTTTATCTGCTGAAGGTTTTATTTGTCCATTTAGTCTCCTGTGTGGAGACTGTTCTGGGCTTCATGGGGCCTTGTTCAGGCCCTTACAGGCCATTCTGTTGCTGTGTCTCCCCATGGGGCCAAGTGGACGCACCTCCTCCTTCTTGGAGAGATTGCTCTGGGTAACCAGGACCCCAGAATTCCTTGTCCAAACGACCTGAAACCCACTTCGAGAGGCTGCACAGGCTCATCCCTGTGTTTGTGGGGCTGTGCACCCCAGGACTGAGGGGTGGGCTGCAATGGCTGATAGGGAAGGCTGGGGTGAGACCAGGTCTCAGGCTGCAGGCAAGGCTGTCCCCATGCAAGGGACAGGGAAGGGGTAGGGAACTGAGGCAGGATACAGAGGAAGGTGAGGAAGGCCCGGACTGAGGGCTGAGTGCAAAATGCCAGGGAGTCTAAGAATCCTAAACATAAATTTGCCTTCTGGTCTTTATGGAGTACATTTGTCAAGGAAGGGGGATGGGGCACCTGGCTGGCTCACTGGGTGTAAAGCAGAAAACTCTTGATCGTGGGGTTGTGAGTTCAGGCCCCACATCAGGTGTACAGATTACTTACAAATAAAATCTTTAAAAAAATTTTTTTTAATGCTTATTTATTTTTGAGAGAAAGAGCACGAGCTGGGTGGGGGAGGGGCAGAGAGAGAGGGAGACACAGAATCTGAAGCAGCCTCCAGGCTCTGAGCTGTCAGCACACAGCCCAGCATCAGGCTCTGACTCACAGACCGCAAGATCATGACCTGAACTGAAGTTGGCGCTTTAACCAACTGGGCCACCCAGGTGCTCCAGAAAATACTTTTACTTTATTTCTTTGTAACTATGATGTGTTAAGTCTGACTTTGAGTAACTGATGGGATATATTTGGGATAATTGCTGAGTGAAATTCTGCTCTCCCACGAAGCTTATCCTTGTACCAAATGAGTATTTTTCCTGCATCTACTGTGTGTGAGTGGGTAAAAATCACCACTCTTAAATGACTAAGGTGGAATATACAACCTCACAAATATTCATAAAAAATAATTTTGCTCAATAGTTTTGTTCAATTTAGGTCAACAAATACTATTTTCTTCATCTATGCTTCATTCACCTCTACCTGCATTTATTTTCTTCCCTCCTGTTGTTAATTACCCAGAAATCATTATTTTTTAAAATGTTTGTTGAATTTTGAGAGACAGGGAGATAGAGTGTGAGCAGGGGAGGGGCAGAGAGAGAGAGGGAGCCGCAGAAGCAGGCTCCAGGCTCTGAGCTGTTGGAGCTGTCCGCACAGAGCCCGACCATGGGGCTCAAACTCATGAACTGCAAGACCATAACCTGAGCTGAAGTTGGACGCTTAACCAACTGACCACCCAGGCGCCCCTACCCAGAAAGCGTTACTAAGTGTGCTCAGTGTGTGGCCAGGGACAGTAAACAATGCATGAGGTTTCTGCTCAAACATTCTGCTTGGAACAAAGAAAGGACAAATAAGAAACTTCAATAAAACTTCAGATTTTGTAGCTTTTACCCGTAAATACTGTAGTAGACTACATGATTGTTTCTTGAAAATAGTATTTTCCCTATTTAAAAAAATGAGAACTTTTTAGCATTTTAAAAAATAATTTTTGACATTTATTTATTTTTGAGAGAGAGAGAGACAGAGAGGGGGACAGAGGATCTGAAGGGAGCTCCATGCAGTGAATGCAGAGCCCAATGCCAGGTTCAAACCCATGAACCATGAGATCATAACCTGAGCTGAAATCAAGAGTTGGCCCCTTTACTGACCGAGCCACCCAGGCACTCCCTGTTTTTGGCATTTTAAAATAATAAAAATTAAATGTGCTTTCCTTTATAAGTAGCCCTTTTAATTCTCATAAACCCTTCAAGGCAGATACTATTATTTCCATTTTAGGAAAGAGAAACTTAGGCTCAGAGAAGTTCAGTGACTTCCCCAAAGCCACACAGCTGTGATTCCGTAGGGCTAGGCCAAGAGTGGAAGTCACTGACCTTCAGTGCAGGCCTCTATACACACCTAGCACCCCCCAGGCACCCCCTGCACCAGGGCACTCAGGATCTTATCATAAATCATCACAGACATTTGTCAGAGCAAGATAAATTTCCTGGGGTGAGATTAGGTCTGTAGAGAAATGGGAAGCATGAGAGATTTTAGTTCGTCAAATACAAGTTACCCACCAATAGAGGTTGTTCGGAAAGTTAGGTCAAAAGGGCACAGAGAGTGTACATAGTATATTATATGAGTGTTATTCAATTTCCTTTATTTATTTTAAAGATGATTTTTTCAAAGTGTATTTATTTAGTTTGAGAGAGGGAGCACAAATGGGGCAGGAGCAGAGAGAGAGGGGGAGAGACAGAATCCCAAGCAGGCTCCGCGCTGTCAGCACAGAGCCTGACGTGGGACTTTAAATCACAAACCGCCGGATCAGGACCTGAGCCACAATCAGACACTAACCGACGGAGCCACCTAGCCACCCCTCTTCAATGTCCTTTAAAGTCCACTTTAAAACAATCAGATTTTTTAAGGTATAATTTACATAAAATAAAATTCGCCTTGTTTTAAGTGCACAGTTGGATGAGTTTACACAAATGTGTTCAGTCGTGAAAACAGCTCCGCAGTCCTCACAAGGAATTTCTAAGATCTTCCGTGTCCCTTTGACGTCGGGGCCGGCTCCTGGCTCCCGGCAGCTGCCCGTCTGCCATCCAGATAGGTGGGCCTGTTCCTGTGTTTCATATCAGTGGGTTCCTACCATTTGTAGTCCTTTGTGTCTCGCTTCTTTCGCTCATTTTGGACCCATTTTTAATTGTTTCTGCTTTTGTTCTTTCAGTCCTCAGGGCACATGAATTAGGCTTTACTCTCCAAGTGGAACCAGATGATGTCATGGTTCCCTCTGACTTACTATCAACGGGAAAATTCACCCAGACACCTAGGAACCTCAGGCAAACCGCCGCTTTGAGATTTCCAAACTGTACAGTGATGGGCTTTGATGGCAGACATGGATGGTTTGAGTTTCAGCTTTTCCACTTCCTAGTTTTCAATTTCAGCTTTTCCACTTTCTAACTATGTGATCTTGAGCAGATTTACTTTCTCTGGACCCTCATTTTCTTAACCTCTGAAGTGAGGGTAATAATTAAATATCCCTCATAACATTGTTTGGGCCAAATGTGATTTTACATGGAGAACATGCAGTGGTATCTGGTGTAGCATGAGAATTAATGAGGTTGCTGGTTCCTTAGCACAGCCTTTACTCCCCTCTGCTTTCTGTCTGATCAGAGGCCCGTGCTAGGGACTGGTGAGGTAGGAGTTAGGAAATTACCCATTTATGGTATTTCTCAAGCCAAACTAACTTGCAAATTTTTCCAAAACTGATCGTGAGCCTTATCTGATGGTGCCTTTAAGGCACATGGTAACAACCTTGGTAAATATTTACAAATGTTAGCAAATAAATGTATTTGATGAGGAATAGTTCCAAGCCCATGAAATACACTGAATTCAGAACTAAAGAAAATGACATCACCAGATTGTTTTACAAATTTAGGAATTCCTGAATGCTTATATTCGGCTTTCATGTTGGTGTAGAATATTTTCTTTGCAAACTGAAGAGCTTGGAACTAACCCGCCCTCAAACAGATCAGTTTTATTACTTCAAGAGAGAAACAGAAAGCCAAACCCATTTCTGAAAAAGTCGTATCTTCTCTGCAAATCTACTTGTGCTTTTGGCAGTTGGATTTTAACACCGCTCCTCGAATCTGGAAGCTGGACCCTAGTCAGCTAGCACAGGCATGCAAATGGCAACAAAGTAGAAGGCAGCTTGTGCGTCCATAAATATTAAGGAGTTGATTCCCAAGTCAGATTTTTCTCCAGGTGTGTGTCCACCTTCAGCATTTTACCCTGATTTTAACTTCCTACAATATTAGGATCTCTACAAGCAGAAACATGTGAGTGTTAAGTAGTAATTCTCGTTCACTGTGGAAGAGGCTTTGATGTCAAAACTCTGGTCTTGTGTTTGTGCCCGTTTGCAGAGGCTGGTGGGTCCTTCCCGAAGGGTGAACTGTGACCCCTGTTGGGGGCGGGGGGAGGTGGAGATGGAAGAGTGGAATGACTCCACCATGCTTATGATTCCAAAGAAACCAATTAACCTTTGCTGTGGTCTTGACCTTCATCAGAGCTTACAGATGCTAATCCTTGCTGCATCTTCCTTTGATAAATTTAGCACAAATCAATATCAGAAACAATAACAAGTTTTGAGGCATTTGGAGGAGTGGCAAACGGAAGAACAATGACCCTGTGCATTTTCCGTGTCACCCGTTGTTGTCTGGGACGAGAAAGGTGACGTCTACACCTTCCCATTAGCAATCACAGCGGAGCCGTTCTGCAGCTTGACTCTGAGCGCCACCAGGACCGGTGTCCTCAGTCCATGGCACAGTGCCTGCCTGGCACATAGTCGGCCCTCTATTCAACATTTCTTCAATAAGTATGTTTTCATTCAATAACAATTTGCTAATAAGTGACTACATAGCATGATTAAATAATAGGTTAGTCTACTGCTGGGCCATAGTAAAAAGAATAATTTAAGAGAACATTTGGTTCAGATAAACCAAACTTCATTTTTTAGGGTAAAAACATTTCACAGAAATTAAAACACAAACCTCATACTCAGATTATTTTCCAGAAGTCTTGTTTCTGGAACATTAATTATTGAAGATGTCATATACTTTTGAGGGGAAACAAAAAAGCAAGCAAGAAAATAGAAAGTGGCTACAGGGGCCTCAAGGGGTGAATGGGGTCCCCAGGACTGTGGAGGCTGACAGTCTGTGGTCCTGTGAGCCCTGGGGGTTGTCCAGAAAGCGGCCTGGCCTGACTGGGTGTAGTACTGACACTGGGCAGCAAGTTCCAACTGAGCCTGAGGTCACAGTGCCCCGCCAGCCCCTCCCTCCACCCAAACCTGAACTTGAACTAGACAAATTTCCAGTCTCTGGCTTATGTTTTACTGGCATTTCCAAACTGCCTACCACCTGTGCTACTAATTTCCTAATGTGCTTAGTATTTTGCTACAAATGGACCCACTTGAAAGGACTTAAGTTTGTCCATGAGCCCGTTAAAACACCTGCTTTCTGAGTCACCCTTTGGGAGACAGTAACTTATCCGTCACAGCCTGAAATGCATCACCTTTGCTAATACCCCTCTCCCTCCAAGCAGTAAATCACTCAGGATTTTTTTTTTGGTGGGGGGTGGGGAGCAGTGTGTGTGTGTGTGTGTGTGTGTGTGTGTGTGTGTGTGTGTTGTGTATGCTTGGTATGGAAATTGTCTAACACAATTATGGATTTTTTTACTTATTTAATTTTTAAAATTTTTGTTTATTTTTGAGAGAAAGAGAGAGAAAGAGCATGAGCAACGGAAGGGCAGAGCGAGGGAGACACAGATCCGAGGCAGACTCCAGGCTCTGGGCTGTCAGCACAAAGCTCAATGCAGGAATGAAACTCACGAACCACTGCCTGATCCGAAGTCAGATGCTTAACTGACTGAGCCACAATTAGGGATTTTTTAAAAATATTGAGAGCCTTATTCTAATTTTAAAATATGGTAGGCCCCACGTTCTGCTCAAATCTATAATTTCAGCCTTTGTTTCTGATAGACCTTCTGATACCTTAATTTTCTGTATTGTCAAGGAAATCTGGGCTTAGATTTTATAACCTAACTTAAAAAGAAAGATGTTTAGCAAATCTCTAAAGGTCACTAAGACATGTGAAGTGTTATTTTTACTTATTTTTTGAGAGAGAAAGACTGAGTGTGAGCAGGGCATGGGGCAGAGAGAAAGAGAGACACGGAATCCGAAGCAGGCTCCAGGCTCTGAGCTGTCAGCACAGAGCCTGATGTGAAACCGGGAGCTCATGACCTGAGCTGAAGTTGGACACTTACCTGACTAAGTCACCCAGGTGCCCCAGATATGTTCTTTTTAATAAAGAAACAGTGGTTGAGGGGCGCCCGGGTGGCTCAGTCGGTTAAGCCTCCGACTTCGGCTCAGGTCAGATCTCACGTTTGTGGGTTCGAGCCCCGCATCAAGCTCTGTGCTGACAGCTAGCTCAGAGCCTGGAGCCTGCTTTTGGTTCTGTGTCTCCTCTCTCTGCCCCTCCCCCTCTCATGCTCTGTCTCTCTTTGTATCAAAATAAATAAAACATTAAAAAAAAGTTAAAAAAAAAAAAGAAACAGTGGTTGACCTCTGGAGGAGGGAAATAAATACGATATTCTTGTTTTCCCATCCCTCCCCTGCTACTTGTTCTATTTAGGTTTTTAACATGGCAGAAATCTACTGTCCTACAAAACGTCTCTTCTGAGCTAGAATTATTTAGGATGACACTGGGTGTTAGGGGTCTTGATTCTTCCAGGTTCTTAGGGGCATTTTCTTCAGAGAGGAATTCCAAAGGGATCTCTACTTCTCACCTCTGTTCTTTAGATTCAAGAGACATTCTGGGTGTTGGTCTTTTACTTTGAAGCTTTATGAAATCTCAGTGACAGGGTATCAATACGTAGAAACCCGGAAAATCTCAAAGTCACCCTTCTCAGATCCCACAGACTAAAGCTTTCAGTTCCCGTGAACGGTTAGGTTTTCTCTGTGCTTTCATGCCACGCTACAGTGAAGCTGGAGCCTTCAAAGGGACTTCATTCTTAGGCACATTTTTATACAACTTGAGAGTTTTGTATTATGTTATTTTGTCTTGTACTAGAATCCTCTAATAATTGGACCTTGGGCTTAGATTGACCAGCTATCCTGGACTTTAAATTCATTTAGCCATAGGTGTTTATAAAACTTTCTTGACTTCAACTTTATTTCTTCAGTAGGTATTCAATGAGCATCCAGTGTGTCCAGACGCCGTGGGAGCCGCTAGAGTTGTAGCATCTTTCTTTCAAAGACCAGCCGGGTGACTAGTGGATCCACTGAAACTTGTATTAGATATCGTTCATTCTAAGGCCATTGCTTTTTGGTGTGGTTTGTTTTGTGTTAGACCATGGATGACTCCACCTGTGTACTCACTTCTGGTGGCAAATGCATTCCTTTAGCGTCTGCCTCTGAAAATAGCCCTGCTTATTAATCGGAAGCCATTGTTCCAGACCTTATGCTTGTTTCAGGGTATAGGGTGTGTAAGTTAGGTTGCGGTTTCTTTGGGAACAATAGGAAAAATATCCCTTGCTTATACAAAGCGTGTTTAAAAAGTTTTTTTTTAATGTTTTTATTTTATTTTGAGAGAGAGACACACAGAGCGTTAGTGGGGGAGGGGCAGAGAGAGAGAAAGACACAGAATCAGAAGCAGGTCCAGGCTCTGAGCCATACGTGGGGCTTGAACCCACGGACCGTGAGATCATCACCCGAGCCGAAGTCGGAGGCTTAACCGACTGAGCCACCCAGGTGCCCCTACAAAGCATGTTTATCCTTGGATTGTGTGCCAGTGTTACTCCTCACAGTCCTCTTTTGGTGCTAGCTGTAGCTAGTCGACATTTCCAAGATTACCTCGTAGTCCAAGATGGCTGCCCCATCCATCTCTGCATCTCAGTCACCCAAAAGGTGAAAGGACAAAGAAACAAGGTTAAAAGATATGCAGCAGACATTCTCTAAGCATTGGATGCCTATGTTTCCAGCCGTGTCCTCAACCTTTGCTACTTGTGAGCGCACTTTTCTGATATCAAAGAAAATTCTCTGTCATCTCTCGAAACGCTTTATGGTAATGGATCGTGCTCTTTTTAATTCCAAAAGATCACTGGCTGGGAAACATGTTTATCTATAAAAGAAAGAGGAAAAGTACAACACAACATTACTGCCTTTGAAAATGCTTCTAATGCATCTTTAAAAATGAACTCACAGAATTAAAAGCAAATAGAGATAAATGCTCGCGTTTTTCTTCCAGCACATTAAAAGGCCTCTGAAAGTGTTGATGGTCTTCTCCATATTCACGAAGGAGTACTTGAGTGCACCTGCAGCCCAAGCCAGTGCTCTCTTCGCTTAATGCTGTATTTGACCCTGGCGTTGTGTCTAAATACCCCTAGGCCAAAGTGTAAGCACCAGATTGATTTCTGTTGGGCCAGAAGCACCCTGAGTGAGTGCCTTAGACAGCCCTCAGCACGATGCTGCTGGGTGCGTCCGGCTGAGAACAGGCCTCAGAGCAGGGAGCGCGCATTCTAACAAACTTATTGCAGACAGCGTTCTGGCCACGCCGCACGTCTGCGGCCTGATGTTTCCTGGGAGGTGCTGCTGGACCACTTTGCAAGGCAGCAGTGAGCCGATAGACAGCAAGCGAGCTAGGCATTCACTGCAGTATCATTTCCTTCTCAAGTTCTCGAAGCATTTCCCAGGCTGCACGGCAGGAGCAGGAGGACCTCACGGTTTGCGGGGCCTCTTGATACAGAAGGCCTGGATCTTCCTGAAGGCGCGCCGTCTACCCGGGCAGTGGGATGTGCCGCAGACACCTAGAGACAGCCGAGTGATGGTCGGCAGTGTCTTGGGGAAGAAGAGCTCTGGGACAGAACAAGACGAAAGCCAGGGAGGAAAGCCCGCCGCCCTCCAAGGGTCAAGGCCGTGCTGGGGAGGAAGGTTCCCGTGGAGTGGTGCTCCTCCGTCCTTCCCTCCTCCTAAATGCGCAGGTAAATCACACGTGATCCCCACCGGCTTTTGGGAGGCCCCGGTGATGCTGGCTCTCGTTTGCTTGGTTTTGTCCCCCAGCTCCCGGAGGAGTTTTGGGGAGGTCCTGCGGGGCTGGAAAGAGCTCCCGGCTTCCTGGACCCATGGGCCACCCCTTTCTGGAGGACTTGGGCCACGCAGGGACCATTGTCATTTTCTTCGTAAGGAACAGAATGGAATCTTTCTTAGAGTCAGCTGCGGAGACAAGCGGCTCTTGTTAGGAGGAAAATGACATGGAACACAGCGTTTCCCCTCAGATACAGCAGTTAGTTTTAGACGGGGAGTCATGAGAGCCGTGCTGTCCCATTGTGCGCCTGGGCCCTGCTCCCCGGGCTCTTATCTCAGAGTCAAGTGACATTCTCTGACAGCTGCCACGGACCGCCACGCCCTGTTAATCTGACTTGTGGGGGGACTGAGGAGAACTGACTGCCGGCAGGAGAGAGGGAACAGAGGAAATGGGAGTTTTGCTTTTTTGGCACCGGCTTGGTTTCGTCAGACTTCTTGGTGTTTGCAGAGCACTGCCGTTATTGTGCAAATACTTCTCCCCTGCCTGCAGGGGAGGCTGCCCGTGGCCTTCTCCTGCTCCCTGAGGAGGCGGAGGACGCTGCGCAGGCCCCTGGCCCCCAGTTCCCGATGGCAGGGCCGGGTCAGGTGGGGTAGCGGCCCAGGACTGGCCTCTCCCGAGCTGGGGCCCTGTAACCACGCGTCGGTCCCCTGCGCTGTGGAAACTTGGACTTCACAGAGTGGGAAGGACCACGGCTGCCCAGCGGAGCGCCCAGCCCTTCCAGGCAGGCTGTGACGTGATGACTTGAGAGCACTTTTCAAACTATCAGGAGTTGGGGCACCTGGGTGGCTCAGTCAGTTAAGTCTTCAACTTCGGCTCAGGTCTTGATCACGTGGTTCATGCGTTCGAGCCCCGCGTTGGGCTTGGTGCTGACAGCTCAGAGCCTGGGGCCTGCTTTGGATTCTGTGTCTCCCTCTCTCTCTGCCCCTCCCCTGCTCTCTCTCTCTCTCCCTGTCTCTCTCAAAAATAAATAAGAACATTAAAGAAAATTTCTTTTAAAAAATGCTATCTTCTTTGCTTTCTTCAGAATCCTGAAATTATAAACTCATGAGTTTTCTGTCAACTGCTAATAGGTGATATTAATGTCAGAGGTTTTGCTGGAAGTGAATTACCCTTGGCCATGAGATCTCTTTGAGATCTGACCTGCAGATTCCGCATAGACTGTGTTCTCCGTCCTAGTCATTCTGTGAGGTGTCTCACCTGGTGGCCACTGTGTGTCCCCTCCTCCTCCCTCCCAACCAGATGCAACACAGAGAGGGCCCCCCAGCAAAGAAACCTGGACCGCCATGCTGAGCTTCTAGTTGTGGGCCTGGGATTGTCTCTGTTCCAAAATTAAAACAAAGACCAAAGAAACCAACTCATAAAACAGTCGTGACTACATGTGCTTCTGCCGGCTTTGCAGAGAGGCTACGTGCACAGCTGTGTTTCCCCACCCCCCACCTCATGCACTTGGGACTGTTTCTTTTCCTGCAGTCAGTATACATGAGAGTCAGGTTATTGACGTTTAGTTGTGTTTAAGCCGAGAGGAGTGTTTTTGTTGGGGGAGGGGGTCCGAGGGAGGATTATTCTGGGTAATTTTATGTGATTGCTAACAAAAGTCTTTTTTCCTCTTCATAGTTCCCATGGTGTTTTTTTTTTTTTCCCATTCAACGTAGCATTGATCTTGTGGGTTTTAATTAGACTCTAATAGTCCCTAGGAGCAGAGAGTGTTGTGATTCGTTAGTATCTTCTCTTACTTAATGTTTGTTGATGGTTAGATGACATAAAATGGTACAAAATCTATTCTGTTGATCTCTGTTATGTTGCTTGCTACCATAACAGGAATATAAGGGGGTCATGAAAGGAAAAACAGTTAATAGTAAATGATTTTGTTTTTTTGCCTCTTGCCAATGTCAATTCAAAATTCCTTTGGGATCACCTAGTAAAATTATGGTTCTCAGAATTCACAAAGGTGTGTAGACCACAGAGGTTCCCAGTCTGTGGGCCTTCACCTAAGGGAAGCCAAGGGTGGCCAGGTGACAGCGAGGGGTCAAGAATCCAGGACTGTCTGTAAATAGTAAGTGGTACGCCTTATGTATATGGTGGTATAAATGCATTTAGTACATTTTTTCAAGTGCATGTAGGTCCTGTTGTGACTAATCAAACAAATTAAACTTAAAAGCATAAATGAATCTGAGCCACTTGGGGGGCTCAGTCAGTTAAGGATCTGACTCTTGATTTCAGCTCAGGTCATAATCTCAAGGTTCATGAGATGGAACCCTGCATGGGGCTCTGCACTGACAGCGTGGAGCCTGCTTGGAATTCTCTCTCTCCCTCTCTCTCTGCCCCGCCCCAACTCATGTTTTCTCTCTCTCAAAAATAAATAAAAACATTAAAAAAAGCATAACTGAACTAATGATCACCTTCTATGATTAGTATTTTCTCAGTAATCAAAAGGTGTAAAATATAACTACTACCATATGAGAATGCACATAGTTTTTTAACATTAAAAAAATAGTTTCTGTCTTTGAAAAGGATGGGGACCACTCTTCTGAACTATGTATCAGAGTAGTATTGATCCATATATAAACCTAGAGATACATAGGATAAAGGTATTTTTCCAAAGCTGTCTATGAAAGAACTTTCTGGAAAAACAGATTGTGGACATTCGTTATAATGTATAAAATGTGCCCTGTAGCTCCTGCTGACTCTAAATGATGGCACTCCAGGTCGCTATCTGATGGCAGCACCATCCTTACCAACAGATCAGTTAGTCTCTCCTTGGTTTCCTCTGTGTCCCCTTCCCTGTGAGCCTTTACCATGTGCCCAGATGTTAGGAGTGGGTGAGTTCCTTGCTTCTGTGGGGGGGGAGGGAGCTGGAAGTTTGGAAACTTTGTTGGAGAGGCTGTAGGAGTTGCAGAAGAACAAGACACCTTCCATGTCTGTGACAGTAAAGTATGATCAAGCTTCTCCTGTGTCTAGGTGCCTTTCCCTAATGAACGCTGCCCACCAGCTGCCAGGGGAAAGGTTGGGGTTTCTGGGGCAGCTGAACAGAGGCGCCTGGAGGGATCCTCAGGACTGGAGTCTGCTGAATGAGGAAGCCTGAAGCCCCTGGTGGGGGGTGACTTGTGTTTC
Organism: Suricata suricatta; assembly: GCF_006229205.1. Classification (NCBI taxonomy): domain Eukaryota; kingdom Metazoa; phylum Chordata; class Mammalia; order Carnivora; family Herpestidae; genus Suricata; species Suricata suricatta. Next base: position 135,830,996 of record NC_043706.1, read on the forward strand.
TTAATGGGGCACAGGGGTGGCTGGGGAAGGGGCACAGTGAAAAGATGAAGCCACTTCCTTCCTTGAGTTGAGGGGTCCCCATGAAACTGGGATGTCTTCCTGTGTCTACTTCCCCCGAGATCACTGTTGATACCCACATAGCAGTTCTTGAGTTCCTGTGATGAGGCGTTTGAAGATTTCTGCTGAGAAAGAAAAAAATAAAGTCTCCAAATTGGAAAGGGCTTACTTAGACATCTCTGATCCCAGTTCCCCACTCCATGCAGGAGTCCTTCTATAGAAAAGCTTCCTAGAAGTCTAGAATCAAAGCATTCTGGATCAGTTGGTATCAAGAATGCAAAATTCTGGGGCGCCTGGGTGGCTCAGTCAGTTAAGCATCTGGCTTCAGCTCAGGTCATGATCTCACGGTTCTTGGGTTCAAGCCCCACATCGGGCTTTGTGCTGACAGCTAGCTCAGAGCCTGGAGCCTGCTTCAGATTCTGTCTCCCTCTCTCTCTGATTCTCCCCTGCTTGTACTGTCTCTCTCTCTCTGTCTCTCAAAAAAAAATTAAAAAAAAGAATGCCAAGTTCTTACTTGTACACTCGGGTTATATAGAGGCAAAAAATAACGTGACTCACCTTAGCCTGTGTGTAGCCCTCCCCTTGGCCTATGAGTGGAGATGCGTGAGGGGGGATGAGCGAGGGCAGGGCTGCAAACGGGGGTGGGAGTTGTGCATGTGGAGGCATGGGGTGCTTGCCCAGTGCCTGTTGACCATGGTCTTCTGGTCAGCCATGTTTCTCCCTAGCAGAACTTGGTAATGACAGGAGGTAAGCAAATAATTCCTATATCTATTTTTTCCTATTTGGACAGTGCATGCACTGTGCATGTGTTCAAGAAGGCTTTTTTTCCTGGCTGTTGGCCACAGTGATCCCTTAGGAAGATGCAAAGTAAGAGCTGGTGCAAATGCACATGCAGTTTGTAGTGGAGAATCTGATGTCGTCTCTGGGTACTTTCGTTTTTGGAGTCTGAAATAACACACACATTCCAGGAGCCTGGGAAAATCCCAGGTGGCCTCCACCATCAATGTTATCTCATTGAATCTCGTTAAACTGTGACAGGAGTTCCAGGCTTCTGACCTGAATGGTTTGAGGGGAAAAGGAGTCTCTATGGGGAGAGATGCCTTTGAAAGGCAGCCCACCTGTGGACAGAGTCTCCGGGCCTCTGTGAATAGATGTTCTCTTCCTCCTTACTGAATAATGATTATTAATAAAAATAGCTTTCAAGGGGACATCAGGATCCAGCTGTGTAGCAAGACACAGGGATCAGGCAGATCACTGCAGATTTTGGAACTTTGATTTCCCAAACTTTTGTGAGCAGGTCATTACCAGTCCAAGCCCCACTGCCCATGTAATTTCGAAAGGCAAAGGCATTTGGATTGATAAAAACCATGCTGCCTAGTCATGTGCCCTAGGTCCTAGGTATTTCTATCACAGCAGCTATATTTTGGGTTAGAGTCTTCGAATTAGAAGCCCCATCCCCACCCTTACAGACACATCCTGCTTCTGGATATGAAGGGAGAAAATGTGAGCTTATCTTTTGCAGTTGGGCCTGTGGGTGCCAATGGCAGCGCTTATCCAAGGTCCTGGGGCAGGGCAGGGAGACACTGGCTGCAGCTAGATCCCTCCCTGCTGCTGAAGATGCATAAGAGGAGCGGACGCAGAGGAACAGAAAGGGACAGTGGGGGGAGGGGGGAGAGCCAGGCACTTAGCAACGCTTTACACCACCCTTTAAAGAGGATGCCAAGCAGTACAGTTCCAGCACTTTCTAGCCAGCCATTGTATGTATTGCCATTGTTGGAGCTTCCAGAATTAGCAGTTAACCACTCTTGGAAGCCACCCATTGGTCACCCAGCCCTTGTCAGAGGTGGGACGGTCTGAGTCTTGAGGTCCTCATACATGAAGAATCTGCCACTAATTTAGGATAATTTTCATGCTTTAGGAAAAAAATGAAAAGCCCTGTTGTGTCAGATCCTGGCCCAGCACGAGGCAGGGCACCAAAGGAGGCTTGGTAGGTGGGTGCTGGGCAGCCACATTTCCCCTGATACAGTTCCCACATTCACTGCAGCGCTGTTCACAAGAGCCGAATGCGGAAACAATCCAAGTGTCCATCGATAGATAAATGAATAAAAAGGAAAATGTGGTATATACACACAGTGGAATGTTATCCAGCCATGTTAAGGAGGAGACCCTGCCTTATGCGACAGGGCGGATGAAATTGGGGGGCACTATGCTAAGTGAAACAAGTGGGTCACCGGAGGATAGATCGCGCCTGACACCGCTTATATGAAGAATCAAAAACCAGTTGAACTTCCGGAAGCAGAGAGCAGAGTGGTGGTCACCAGGGGCTGGGGGGAAGGAGGGAACGGGGAGTTGCTATTCAGTGTATAAAGTTTCGGTTCTGCAGGATGAGTGTGTTCTGCAGGTCTGTCGTACAACGTTGTGCCTGTACTCAACAGTATCGTGCCTCTAAAAAGTTAAACAGGTAGATTTCACATGAAGTGTTTCTACCACAATTAAAAAAAAATAGAGCAAACTCAAAAAGGGAAAAAAAGATACAAGTCATTACAGAGCCATGACTTTAAACCTCTGAGCTTACTTAGAGTTTCTGCCTATTCATTCTTCTCTGCGAGGAGAGTCAGAGCTTTTCTGCCACCATGTAAAGTTAGCTCTTCCTTCCATTTCTCTGACTTTACCTCCTTCAGCTTAAAGCGGTGTTCTTAGTTCTGGGATTTCAGAGGTGGGGGACGCACCTGTTTTTCTGTGTGTGCTTTTCCTAAGCTGTTTCCTAGCGGTGGTCACTGAATGTATCCACTTTATGATCTCTGAGGTTACATGTAAGGTAGTAGATCCTTTGAGAACTTCAACAGCAAAATTACCTCAAAGCCATGAGCCAAAGCTGTAAGTTATATCCTGACTTACGAAAAAGACTTTGTTTTCCTTTCTCTTGGTGATGGTTGTGCTCTGTTCCACCACAGCAGGGGAAAAAGCAGTGCATCCCTTTGTTGTCAGAGTTTTTATGGACAAGGTGCAGATTCCCAGGACTTTCTATAAACGTCTGGCTCTTTTTGGTTAGGGAAAGAAGCGTCCTATTCTCTGGCCTCTGAAGATCTTTTGAGAACCCTCTGGAAGATAAAGCATATCCTTGTGTTGCTATACATCATAAATCTCAGCAACAGAAATGATTGTGTTTATAAATCACCCCTGGATGTCTGCTCTCTAGATCTGCCTCTCGCAAAGTGGGGAAAGAAATGAGGTGCCAAGTGTGAGTGCCTGCCATGGTGCCCGCCAGCCCTGCCCTGCTTTCGGGTTTGGGGGGGGTCCTCCTCCATCGCCTTTGTGCACATTTGAAATGGAGTCGCCCATGGTGAGGTGCTAGATGTGTGTTGTACAGAACAGATTCTGTTGGCACCATTTTGGTTGTTCAACCGTGACCCTCACACAATTATTAAGAGGAAAATGGTCTCATTTCATTACTAATGAAATTTCCTGAAAGCCCATAAAGACGATTGATTCTGGGTGGCAGTGTCCAGATTCCGTGTCAGCTGAATTGCGGTGAGCAGATGTGCATCAGAGGATGGAACATTTATGATATTAGTCGTTAGATTTGCAGACATGCCCAAGAGCAGGTGAGATGGCTGGGAAACTAGATTCTTCGGTGGGAAGCACTTAGTGTGGAAAGCAGACGCCTGAGAAAAGAAACAGAAAACGTCACAGCCTGCTGCCTCTGTTGTCTGTTTGGTGTTGGGAATGTGGCAGAAGTGAGGATGTTGGCTCCTGAAACTTGTTTCTCAAGCTCATAGCCTTGCTCTCACACATCTGTGTGTTGAGAGCGATGGGTTATTTTTTAATGTTTATTTTTGAGAGAGAGAGACAGCACGTGAGCAGGAGAGGGGCACAGAGAGGGAGACAGAGGATCTGAAGCAGTCTCTCTGCCGTCAGCGCAGAGCCCAATATGGGGCTCAAACACACAACTCTCAAGGTCACAGTGTGAGCCAAGGTTAGACGCTTAACTGACTGAGCCACGCAGGCACCCCAAGAGTGATGTTTTATTAAACACCTTGCACCCACCCCCCAACACCTTACCAGAAGAAATAGGTATTGAGCCTAGAGGGAGAATCATTCTGAAAGAAAATAATCCAGTGGGTCCACACAGCACACCTACTCCAGAAGGTCCTTCCACATGAAGATGGCCATTGACAGATATGCTCTTTGATATAAAGTCATTTTCTCTTTTTAAAGTCTATTTTTGAGAGAGAGAGAGAGATCACATGCAACCAAGTGGGGGAGGGGCAGAGAGAGAGGGAGATGCAGAATCTGAAGCAGGCTTCACTCTGAGCTGTCAGCATGGAGCCCATTGTGGGGCAGGAACCCACAAACAGTGAGATCATGACCTGAGCCAAAACCAAGAGTCACCGACTGAGCCTCCCAGGTGCTCCATAATTTTCAAAGCAAGCAGATACTACTGAGTTTTGTCCCATCCCCAACCCCACAGCTTTTATTGATCGGATTTTAAAATAACACTAAAAAAATAAATAAATAAAATAACAATGATAACACTTTAAAAATCATAGTAAGCAAAGTTTTTTTTTGAAAAAAGCAGTGATAGAAATTCAGTCCACACTTAACTATTCCATTGTAATAGCCATAGATATCTGTTGAAAATCCTTCCTTAACCTGGAAGTTTGTAAGTCCTAAAAATTGATTAGAATCGCTCCCTGCTCTTGAGAAGATTGGGTTCTAGAATATTCTGTGCTGTGTGTATGTGTGTATTTTAACACATGTACTTTTATAACATCGTTCTTAATTATATATGCTGAGTAATTCCTTGGACTTTGAAATAATTCATTTCTCTAGCCTTTTCTACTCCTCCAACTGCAGATAGTTCATTCAGACCAGGAATTATTAAATTGTGCTTCTGATTAGATAATTTCACTTCTTAGTTTTATCCATAGTCAGTCACTGTTGAGTAAATACTTGACTGATTGAATGGTGCTTTCTGCTCTTCAAATTACATCTATAATGTATGAAGTAGATTTGAGGGTGAATATGTGAAACTATTATTTGTCCAAATTCACTGTTTTTCCTTTAATTGTAAAGTAAGTAATTATGAAGTTATAGTAAATAAATGATTATGAAAAATAATCACATTCTCCTTTCCTGCCTATTCCAATAATCTGCACTCATTTAAGAAACCACCCCAAAACTTAGTGACATGAACAAAACAAATTTTGTCATGCCACCCCATGGTTCTTTGGGTTGACTTGGCTCAGCTGGAACATTTTGGGTTAGAGTCATCGGGTAGCGTGACAGTGACTGGACGGGAAGCATTGGCTTCTTCACACTTCTGCGTGACTCCTGTGTGAGGGTGACTCGAATCGAGGAGGCTGAGTGTCCCGTCTTTCCGTGTGGCTCACTTTGGCGTCCTCACAGCGTGGTGGTCCCGGGTGGGCAGGGGGCGTGGGCAGGGCTCCAGGAAGACCAGGCTAAGGCTGCAAGACCTCTCTGAGCTGGCCATGGGATCCCCAGGACAGCCTTCTGTCATGTTTTCTTGGTCAAGCTAGTCACTAAGCCCGGCCCAGGTTCAAGGGGAGGTTTCTTAGGTTTTATTTCTCAGGGGCAGGAGCAGGAAGGCATCTTTAATCTGCCACCTGATGTATTAGAAAGTAGCCTTTTGGTTTCCATTTTAAAGATTGTGTATTGCGGCAGACCAACTAATAGAGACTTATGTTTGTTTTAGGAAAGTACAAATATGGTCAGTTCTCCCACAGTGCATTAAATTTTAGATGATGGTAGTTTTTGATTTCTTGTCATAAGCCAAACCGTGAGATCATGACCTGAGCCGAAATTAAGAGTTGAACACTTAACTGACTGAGCCACTGAGGCGTGCCTGGTATGTCTTCCTTTTTGGGGCTGAATAGTGCTCTTTCATCCCAACAGACCACATTGTGTTTATTCATCAGCTGATGGGTATTTGGGGTGTTTGCATTTTTTGGGCGGTTACGAATAACACTGTCAGGAGATTGTCAGTCCCGCTAAATGTGTGCCATGTAGCACATCAGGGATGAGAGGGAGAAACTTCACATCAGAAAAACAAAGTCGGGTTATCAACATACCAGAAAGTTTGGAAAATTACTACCGGAAGAAGGAAAACAATAACACGGCATCTCCTGAGTTCTAGATCACAGAGGGCCGGCCAGGGAAAGCATGCCCATGCAGGCAGAGTGGGGGCCGGCGGGGAGGGTTGTCCAGGAGGCTACTCTCCCCAGGGGGCATGTGACTCTCTGGTGGGGGTGGGGGCGTGCTCTATGGGAGGGCCCTGAGGCAGAGCGCCCCCTGCAGCAGCCTCTCTGAGCTAAGTCACCCAGAGAAGCGCGTCTGGGCTCCGGGCACTGGGGTGGCAGCAAGGGCACAGTCCAGGCGGCCGTTGATCGTCATCCTGTCGCTGTCCATCCCGTCCTGTGCCGGGTTGCCAGCTGAAAGGACTCAGACACACAGTAGGAGCCTTCAGTGGCTGGTTCCGCACCTCGGCTCTCGCAGGCCTGCCCAGATAGGTTCTTCTCCAGGCCTGTAAGCCACGTGGCACAGATGCTGGCCACTAAAGCAAGGAATGCCACCCTCAAACAGTGACCCTGGTGGCAAGAGGCTCCCTTTATCTCAGCTGCCCCAAAAGACGAAGCATGTTTTCAGAACAGTTGTCTAAGTTGAAGACGAAGCGGATCTCAGGAGACCTTGCCCTCCAGTGACGTCATTCTGTTGAACTTGCTGGAGGATTATGCCACTTTTCCTGTTTTATGTAGAAAGTGAGCCTGGGAAGACCCTTGCTCTATAACAACAGTAAGTTCAATTTATGGACGACCTGCTATGTGATTAGTCTGTTCTTCCTCTTTTCATTAGCTGAGCATCTTAGGAAGATGTTTTTATTCCCATTTACTGGATGAGAAATCTGAGGCTCAGATGCAGCAGAGAACGCAAGGTCATTTGCCGGGCGAGTGGCAGAGCTCGTATCTGGGCCCTGGACAGCGGCTCAACCCCAGGGTCTATTCCCTTGAGCTGATCTTTCCAGGACGTGGTATTTTGGGGAGAGAAGAGGTCTCACTCCAGATCACATCTCTCTGGGGCAGGATGGTCCAAAGGCAAACTTGTTTGGTGGGCAAGCCTGGCAACAGGGTCTGGCCCCCTTTGGCCCACATGCCAGAGCTGTCCTCTGTGGGAGCCTGAGCCTGTCCTGTCTCCACCCAGCACTGCTGCTCTACGCCTTCCTCCATCCCCCCCACCCCCAGTGTGGCCCCCTGGAGCGCGCCCTCCCTGTGGGGAGCTGAGGGGCCTGCTTCTGTAAAGGTGTGAGTGACCAGCGTGGTGCACCGTGTCACTGTCCTAGCCCTGCCCCCGGAGGAGACTCCTCAGTCCGTATTTCAGGCTGTGTTTTTGTCTCAGGCAGGATGAGCTAGTTACGCTAAGGTAATAAACTGTTGCAAAATCCTAGTGACTTAGGAGAACAAGAGGGAATTTCTTGCTCAAGCTTAAGGCCACTGATGTCCACTGTGGATTCTGCCCTAAGCGTGGCCTCACTGTGGGACCCAGGCTGATGGGGCAGCAGTCACCTCATGTGCCGATACACTGGCAGGTCTCACACCATCAATGAGACTTTCTGGCCTGGAGGTGACACGTTACTGCCACTCACAACCCATCCGCTCTGCCCAACCACAGGGGCCAGAGGCACAGGTGCCTGAAAACGGGGACAGATGGAAGTGACAGGCAAACAGTGCTAATATCCACCACAGACATCTTGGCCCCTCCTCCCTGCCTGCCCACCCCCACCCTCTCTCTAGCTGTGAATTACAACAGGGAAGGGCCTTGGGCAGAGACACCCAGGCCCCCACTCACTACTGTGTGACCTTGGGCTTGTCATCTCTGTACAATGGAGACTAATATTACTATTACGTGTAAGAGGATCACATGTGCCAGGCACATAGTAGGTGTTCCATAAATGATAGCTTGTGAGATGATACTTATGAAAAGTTATGGTTTCTCAGTAGCCAAAACAATGTTTGATATGCCACTGTCTTTCAGTTCTGTTTTCCCTAAATAAGCCACTGTCTGGGATTCTATTCTGAGGTCAGGGAATAAATACAGTTTAAAGCGATATTATTTATACATTTGAAGAACTGGTAGGAACCAAAATTTAATGTCCAACCGTAGGAGAATGATTACTTCATGAAATGTAATATAACCACAAAAAACAAGGAAATACATATAACAGGAATAACAAAGAAAATTATATCGCAACACACAAAATGCTCAGGATGATATATTGGTTGAAAGCATGTTACATCGTTGTAGATATTCTTTGACCACAAGTATGTTCAAATAAGTGCACCTGAAAAGGGATTGGAAATGAAAATACTGGAATGACAGTATTAGAGTTGTAGAATTAACGAACTGAATTAAATGACTGTGGTAGAATTGTAGAGTTATGAATATTTTCAGTGTTACTTATGTAACACTTTTAAAAATATTATTTTACAGGTAGAACAGCTTCAGAAAAACATCCTAAATGCATATGTTGATACACTGAGACACTGTTAAGAAATTTTAAAGGTTTGTACATTCAGGGGCACCTGGGTGGCTCAGTTCGTTAAGCATTCAGCTTTGGCTCAGGTCATGATTTCATGGTTCATGAGTTCAAGCCCCTCATCCGGCTCTCTGTTGTCAGCACAGAGCCTGTTTGTGATCCTCTGTCCCAACCCCTCCCTCCCCCTTTCTGCCTTTCTCTCGCTGGTTCTTTCTCTCAAAAACAAACTTAAAAATAAAAGTCAGATACATTCATCCCCTAGTGGATAGAGATGGAAATACTACATAGATTACATTTGGTTCACAGGCCCAACAGAAGAAATTGGGCTCAAGGTAAAAGAAAATGTTTTTGAAAGCGAAAATTATAGAACATCGCAGTGAAGTGTGTGCACACACGTATTATGATGCCTTCCAGATGCGAGTAGAGCTGGTGAAGTGTGCAACCTGCAGAGTTCTTTAGGAGTAGAAAACTCGTCAGCCCGCGCCCGGAGAGCTGGTTTAGTCGCCGATCACTTGCCTTCGGTCCTTAGTGGCGCGTGGCCATGTCCGCCTCCCCCGGGCATGTGAAGGCCTTGTGTGTGTGGGTGGAGCCCTGTGGTCTTTGGAATCTCCAGGACCTGGTTGAAAGCTCAGGTTCCTGTATCCCCACCCCCCCGGACTCTGAATCCAAAGATCTGGAGTGGGGTCCGGGCATCTGCCTCTATGCCCTCTTGGGGTTTCCGCGTAGGGGCGTGAGGACGTGTGTGCGAGATGAACAAACTAACAAGACTAGTGAGGAATTTGGCTTTTAATGCAGTCTGGTGATCTCTTGATTCTGGCCTTTTCCTCACGAGTCCTGTGTCAATGGACTGGCCTCTAAGCCTCTCCCGCCTGGGAACGCCCCCCCAACACCTGCTTCTCCCCTGGGGCTCCCTGAGGAAATGGGTTTATATTGCACAACTGGCCTCCGGAGAGAATTCCAACATATGTTCGAAGTGGTTTGTGTTGGTTAATGCCATCTTCTCTGAGAAGGAGGAGATTATCACAGGAGGGAGCTCTCTAAAATTAAGACTTTGTGGGCTTGAAATAGCTGGGAAAATGGCTGCTTTTGTGTCGAAAACTGAGCCTGTTTTGCTGAGCACAGTGGTTATTAAGCACCCGGGGAGAGAAGATGGTCTTGGAAGCCGGAAAAGAAGGGATGAAACAAAAGTTTAATTGTTTCGGCGTTGAGAGTGCCCTCTCCGAGCCAGTGCTGCGGACGTGCTGTGGCCAGATGCAGGAGGGTGCATGTCGGAGACACTCGGAGCCTCCGGGTGCCTTCCCCTCGCCCGTAAGGTGGCCTATGGTGGGGTCTCCATGGCTTGGCATAAGGGCCAAATGAAGTGCTGTAGAAAAAGCATTGAGAGCCCTGCTATTTTTCTCTTTTTCCTTTTCTTTTTAATTTTTATTTATTTTTGAGAGAGACAGCACAAGTGGGAGAGAGGGGCAGAAGGAGAGAGAGAGAGAGAGAGAGAGAGAGATGGAGGGAGGGAGGGAGGGAGAGAGGGAGAGAATCTCAAGCAGGCTCCACACTCAGCACAGAGCCCAATGCAGGGCTCCATCCCAGACCCTGCAATCATGACCTGAGCCAAAATCGAGAGTTGGAGGCCCAACTGGCTGAGCCACCTGGGTGTCCCTGGACTGTTTTTCTTGTCTGATTAGAGAACGCATGTGGCACTCCTGCAGGCGGGGGTGGTCTCCCTCTGCACAGAGGGACGAGAACCTCTGGGCAGGACAGCTCCTGTCTGCAGCCAGGGTGGAGGGGTGGAGGGGTGGAGGGGTGGGGGGGACGGGGCCTGAGGAGACGGGACAGATGGAGTGCCCCATCAGCCTGGGAGGAGGCGTGGGGAGGCTAATGCAGGCCTTGAAATCAGCTTGCCTTCAGCTGGGCATGTGGAGCATGGGTAGGGGGCCGAGACGGGCCTTACACAGAGAGGTACGGTTTATTCAGTCAGTGCATGCTGGGAGCACCTGGGTGGCTCAGTGCACTTCGAATGTCCAACTTTGGCTCAGTTCGTGATCTAGCAGTTTGTGGGTTCGAGTCTCCCATTGGGCTCTGTGCTGACAGAGCCTGGAGCCTGCTTTGGATTCTGTGTCTCCGTCTCTCTGCCCCTCCCCTGCTCGTGCTCACTCTGGTGCACTCTCTCTCAAAAGTAAATAAATTTAAAAAGAAAATCAGCGCATGTGTTTCCAGGACCAAGAGCTGTGATTCCTGTTTTGACCTCAGACTCTACTTCCCGATCCATCAAACAGGTGGCGTGGAGGCTTGCTCCTGGGAATGGAAAACACAGCTTTAATGCCTGATTAATGCACATTTACTATGTGAATTAATAAAAATCAATCTAGAGGTGATTTTCTCCTTTTGTCATTGCCAGTACTTTTCTGTGAAAGACAGTTGTAAACACGTATTCAGGCAGGAGCCCATTTCACAGACTCCATACAGGAAAGCGATGCAGGCTCTCACCGGACATGTGCTTACCTGGCTCTGACAGGTGTATAGAGAGGGCGGTGCGGCCCTTAGGAACTTCGCAAGTTTTCCAGCCCTTATGGATCCAGATACGGATAAAATGATGGCACGTTTGTACCTGACAATGTTGACTGGGGGGTGCTGCGCTGGACCGTTTCCTGCTGTGTGCTGCTTTTCCAAATAAAATTCATATTTGGGGGTTCCTGTGCTTTGAAAAGTAAAGATAACAAGATAAGTGGTGCTTTTGAAAATCTGTGGCTCATTTTATGCATTGGATTCACTTTTGATTTTCGAATATATTCCCCTGAATCCATCAATGCGGAAGTACCCCCAAACACATGAGTGTTTTGTTTCCCTTGGTCTCTATTGCAAACGTTTCTTCTCTTTTTTTTTTCAACATGTATATGGCTTTTTGTTTTGTTTTTTATTTCTTTAAAAATTTTTTTTACATTTACTTATTTTTGAGAGACAGAGCAGAGGTGGGGGAGGGGCAGAGAGAGAAGGACACACAGAATCTGAAGCAGGTTCCAGGCTCTGAGCTGTCAGCACAGAGCCCGACGTGGGGCTCAAACTCACAAACTGTGAGATCATGACCTGGGCCGAAGTTGGACGCTTAACCAACTGAGCCGCCCAGGCGCCTCTGTCTTTTTGTTTTAAATCTGTCCTAATCATAAGAAAAATTGATTTGGCTAAACGGTCTTTATGAGGCCTCCATTGGCAAAGATCAGTTACAATAAAGGTAACATTCCAAATAATCATTTGACATTTTTCTCTGTTTCAGGCCGATGTGGAACACACCACAGCCCTGGCTTACACAGCTATACTGTTTGTTTACACGTAGGAAGTCATAACACTGTCTTTTGTCTCTAGGATTTTTGTCATTTATTTATGTTGCAGGAACTAAAAAGTAACAAAGGGTTTTTCCACTGTTTTCATTAATATGTCAGGAGTTTTATCGTATTGTTGAATGAATTAGGTTACCTTTCTTTAGACACATGCAAAATGAATAGCGGTTTCCTGTTGTGTTTTAGTGCTGGGATTTTTATCCAGGTAGGCCTTAATTAAATGCCCTTTGCCATTCCGCTAATATGTCTGTCTATTTAAATCAATTTGACGTTAACACAGAACTACTAGGTAATTAAACAGTTCAATGCCACATCCTGGATTAACGAGAAGGCCTTAATTTAGGAGCACAGCGTTGGAGAACGTTGTGTTCAAGTGTGCCCAGGGGTTTGCAATGTAGCAAGTTTTCAGTAACATCCACGAAGAGATCATGATTAAGAAAAGTTGCATAATTATAGAGTCTTGTGTTATTATGTGTTATTTGATAGCATCTGTGTAAGTTATGAAGCCGGGTAATACAGTGAACACTCATAAGCCACCAGGCAAATTTAAGCACTAGAACCTGACTCACTCTTCTGTGCCTCTCTTATGGCATCTCACAAACTTACACTTCCTCTCCTCACACTAACTGCAATACTAAATTTTGTGGTTCAAAAAATTTTTTAATTATTTTTAAAAAATTGCAGTGTTTTAACATTTTTTCTATTTTTAAGTTTATTTATTTATTCTGAGAGAGGGAGAACAAGCAGGGGTAAGGGCAGAGAGAGTGGGGAAACAGAAGATTTGAAGGGAGCTCTGGGCCGACAGCAGAGAGCCCAACACGGGGCTTGAATTCATGAACCGTGAGATCATGACCTGAGCCGAAGTCTGATGCTTAATGGACTGAGCCACCCAGGTGCCCCTGATATATTTTTGTTTGTTTGTTTTTTGTTTTTAAAGAATAAGGTAATTGAAGATTCAGGTTTGAGTCTTCTGTTTTCATATTTCATTCCTCCTGCTTCTGAATCATTTTGCTGCAAGTGACTGTCCATGAAGTCATTGATATATACATTGATCAGGCTGGTTGTTCCTCACCTTGCACACGTGGGCACAAGATGGCCAGAAGGGTCCCTTACCTGTGTCTGGAGAGGCTCCATGAAGGACACAACCAGTGCAGTTGTGGTGACGTTCCAATGTACTGACGTCTACTGTTAGGAACTCCCGGAGTTTCGGAACCACTAGAAAATTTATCTTTGTATCCTGAACCCTTAGAACTCAGTAAATGCTCAGCAAATGTCCTTATGTTTAATAATTTAGCAAGAACCTGTAGGAAAAATTTAGGAGAAGATCATTTCAATACCATTTCATTTAAGATCAGCTTTAACATGTGAAATCAAACATATTTATTTATATTATACTTTATATGTATTTATCTACATCGAGACATATATGCGTATATATCCTTGCCCTTTCTAAGTTTCCCTCAGGCTCTTTCACGGAAGGATCTCTCAGACTTTACATTGGTTTTAGCCACTGCTTTCGCCTAAGGCTCCTTGAGCTCATAGATGGGTTTTCATTCTTGAAGGCATAAAGAGAAGTGGCAAGGAGATGTTTACCTTTGAACCTGAGCACCTCATTCCGAGGGCACATATGCCAGAGAGAGACTTCCCTCAGTGCCACATCTATGTTAGGGAGGTTACACCGGGCGCCTCAGGGTTCCCCTCCCAGGCCAGAGGGGAGCCAGAAGGCAGTGGAGGGGTGGCGATGGAGAAATTTCTATGATTTCGACATGAATCTGATAAGCAGGCTCTGCACCTCCATGAGCCAGAGCATGCAGGCCCTGATCAAGTTAGAGGAGAGGGAAGGAGAAGCAGCCCATCTCTTGGGGGGGGGAACCAGGGACTTCGGTTTGTTGACAGCTGCGGAGGGCCACCGGGCAGGAGCAGCCTGGCTCCTGGGCCTCAAAAATGGTGAGACGTGGCAGCAGGAAGGTTCCTGTGCCCTGCCCTGACCCCCCGGAGCCCCAGGAGCACCCTGCGCCACCTGTCAGCAGACAGGCGCAGGCGGCGTGGGAGAAGCCAGGGGCTGCCTGGAGCCCCCAGCTCGCACACGCTCAGGCCCGGCCTGCAGAGGAAGCGCCTCCTAGCTTGTGCTTCAGAAAAACGGGGTTCATTCTGCCGCTGCAACCTGTGCCTCTGACACAGGTTGCTGGGAGGAGCAATGAACTCTTGTTTGTTTGCTTTAATTTTGTTTTAACATTTATTTATTTTAGAGAGACAGAGACAGATCCTGAGCAAGAGGGGCAGAGAGAGAGGGACACACAGAATCAGAAGCTGGCTTGAACCCACAAACTGTGAGATCATGACCGGAGCTCAAGTCAGATGCTCAACCGACTGAGCCACCCAGGCGCCCCATCAATGAACTCTTTGAAATGAGATGGGCTCTTGAGGTCCCTGGTGCACCAAGGTGGGGTGCTGGGCGAGGTCTCGAGGAAGGGAAAATGTTGTCACAGACACTTTGTCGAGTTACCCGCACACGGTCCTGCGAGCCAGCAGGTAGACTTTCTGGTGGGTTTAGGATTGACATTAGATTTCTCTCGGAGGGTAAACCTGCCTGTGACCTCACTGCCATGAGGCCTGAGAGGTTTGTGAACCGGGTTTGCCACTGTTGGGCTCAGCTGGTCCGGAAGGACCCTCTAAGGAAGACTCTTTAAGTTTTATTTTTATTTTTGAGAGAGAACACATGTGTGCATGAGCAGGAAAGGGGGAGAGAGAGGGAGAGAGAGAATCCCTAGCAGGCTCCACACTGTCAGTGCAGAGCCCTACGTGGGACTTGAGCTCCTGAACTGTGAGATCTCATGTCCTGAACCAAAATCCAGAATTGGCCCTCAAATAACTGAGCCACCCAGGCACCCCAGGATGATGTGATTTTTTTTTTTTTTTAAGTTTTTATTTATTTTGACAATGTGAGTGAGCATGAGCTGGGGAGGGGCAGAGAGAGAGGGAGACATAGAATCCGAAGCAGGATTCAGGCTCTGAGCTGTCAGCACAGTCTGGAATTCACAAACTGTATGATCATGACCTGGGCCGAGGTCAGACGCTTAACCAACTGTGCCCCCCAGGCGCCCCAGGACGACGGTTTCAAGGAGAGCCCTCTCTGAGGGTCATCAGACACATCAGCCCCCCTCCGACTGTAAACAGCACTCAGTGTTCCTGATTCTGCGGTAGGTGCACAGATAAAGACGTTTCCAGCAGGCTTCCCCATCCCTTTCATGAGATAAAATAGACAATTTTCATATTACAAGAAAGAGGTATAAATATTACATATTTCCTAGTCTCAATCTTGAGAATAAAAATTTTCTAGGAGTTCTAAAAGCTTTTGTTCTGCATTGTTTATTTTTATCAGCTATGTTGTTAGGAGAGAGAGAAGATTGTGAAATTAGCTATGTAGGTTGCAACAGGCTGGTGAAGGCGGTGTGCACCCCAAAGCATTACTTTCTGGCTCAGCCTGCAGCTCACCCCTTTCCTCTCCAAACCCGTCTCCTCTCTGAAATGGTGTGTGGACACACGTCTCCCATGTACATCGTGGGGAGAGGGTTGATATTTTTATCGTCTTTGGAATTGTGAGGCAGTACTTTCTGTAGATGAACAGCTCATATCTCTTAAGGTAGTGTTTTTTTCTTATTTTTTCCTTCCCTGCTTAGAAAATGGATGGTCAGCTAGAGAGAGGGTGAGCGGTTACAAGTGAATTGTTTCTGTGGCGGGGGGTAGCCACTTACACAGTGAACTGCTGGTTGGAACAGGGCCCCACCTGCCTCTTGACCTTCTCTCCTGCACCCCGCAGACGCCACGGGCTGTGAACACCTACACCTTCCCAGCTTAGCGCATGCTGTTCCCATACTTGGAATCATTTCTTCTATTCATTTTCTTTTCCTATTTCTGCCCCAACCCGCCTAAGTTACCTCCACCTGCAGAAATTTGCCTCTAGTGATTATACCTAACACAAATGTCACTTCTTCCAGGAAGTCCTCACTACTCATCCAATTGGAAGTGAGTGAACTTGACCCAGTTTTGATACTCTTTTATTACCTATTGTTTTTAATGTTTATTTATTTTTGAGAGAGAGAGGGGGAGAAACAGTGCAAGTGGGAGAGGGCCAGAGAGAGGGAGACACAGAATCCGAAGCAGGCTCCAGGCTCTGAGCTGTCAGCACAGGGCCCGATGCGGGGCTCGAGCTCACAGACTGTGAGATCATGACCTGAGCCAAAGTCGGGTGCTTAACCGACTGAGCCACCCAGGCGCCTTTTTTATTACCTACTTTTTTGCACCATTCCTAAAATGTTGAGAGTCCCCAATGCCTGGAATTATTATCATCAATCCATCTATCATCTATATCTGTTTCCTCTATGTCTGTCTGTCTCTCTCATTAGATCATAAGCCCTGAGAGGGGCATAGCATGGTCCTGAAAAGAGATAGTGGCAGATGCCCAGTCTGAAGGATCCTGAGGGAGGTGCTGCTGGCTCATACTCTTAAGATAAAAGCACCAGAACCTACAGAGACCCTGGGGGACGGGCGGGCAGGCAGAACCCAGAGTCCACAGGGCATGGAGTGAACTGGGCTGTGGTTGGTAGCTGCACTCAGGTGAGGAAAAAGGAGCCATGCCAGGGGTCAGGATGACTTGGGGTGGCCTCAGCAGGTGTCAGACTCCGTGGTTTTCCTCTGGGGCACTTCGGGGTGTTGCAGGCCCCCCTCCACCGTACCCGACCAGTGTGCCTTCTGCCCCTGTGCCTGCCCTCTCAGCTGGCACCTAGCGGCAGGGCTCCTTGCTGGCTGAGTGGGCGCTCGGGTCTCAGCCCAGGTCCTGGGGTCCAGCTCTCTGCCCTCCCAGGCGGCTGGACGTCGGGAGAGCCTGGCTGCGCTGCTCCTCTCCCCATCGCCTGGTAGCCCGGCACAGTTCCTCGTCCCTGGTAGGAGGTCAGCCAGTGGAGCCCCGTCCTCGCGCTGGTTTGCTGGATGAGCCCACTTGTGTCTGCGGTGCGTCTCGGGTTCTGGTAACCAAGACCGCTCATCACCATAATACTCAGTTTGTAGTTACAACCCTGAGCCACCTCGTCTAGGAAGAAGCAATTTTCATTCCCGTTGCTTCTCTCCTGTTGGTTTAGCTATTCACTTGTTTTCTTCCACCTTCATGGTCCTGGTTGGGGGGGGGGAGGGGCACAGAGATGAATAAATGCGATATGGTCCCTGACGGCCCCTTGAGCACAGCCCAGCAAGTGGCTTTGCCTTCTAATGGGGTCGTCTCTGGGCCTCTTCTTGTACCGTCCTGCTGGGAGGCCCTCGCTGTGAACCTCTGCTCTGAGGACACAGCAGTCCCTGCAAGCCAGACGACGGGTTGTGGGGATGTGTCTCGAGTGCTGCCCCCAGTTTAAAGCCGCTGGGCTGGAGAACCTCTGGAGTGTTCTGTCTCCCCACTGGAACCACGTGGCTCTTGATAGGTTGTGGGTAAACCCTTTCTGCTGTGTCTTTTTGTACAAAATGAAATGCATTTTGAAGGCTGATGGTGGCTTTTGGGGTAATGACGGTGGCCACCAGCACAGGTGGTGACTGTCTCTCCAGGACAGGTGGTGGGACTTTGAGGCTCGTTTGGTTTCCTGACCTTGAGTTCGTATAGAACCATCTGCTCTTCTGATGCTGACTGAGGGCACGTGTTCCTGTACGCCTGTGGTTACCTGGCCTTGAACTTGGCGCCACCGTTTCTTATGGTACCATACATTTTGGCATGTCCTTGATGCTCATGGTTACATTGGTGTGTCTTTCACAGTCAAAATAATACTGTGCGATTCAAGTTGCTTTTAATTAATCTCACTGTTTAGAAATAGCAGTGGCAGAAAGGATCACGTTCACAAGTTCAGCTTGAGGTTTGGGTGGATCGTATAAGTTAGGACTAACCATCTCTTGGCATTCCCCTGTCTTTTTAATTTCACCCTGCATGTGTTGGTTACTCCCAGTAATTTCTATCACTATAATTGAACTAGTCCAGTAGTTCATTTATTGGAATCCTGTGAGGGCAAGGACTTATCTTATTCAGTTTCATTGCCAGTCCTTAGAATTGTGTCTAGTGTGTGGTGGGGGCGCACTAAATATTAAGTGACTACATGTATTAACGAGTTGGCCATGAACAGGATGCACTTTTGTTCACAAGGGGATTAATGCCCTATTTTCTGTAATTCTCATGTCTGTATCACAGACTCTGGCCAAGCTTTATGCAGAGGGTGCTGGCTAGGAGGGGCATTGTAAAGAGATGTCATGGAAACTGCATTTAATGACTACGACTTTCCCACTGTCCACCAGCGTCCCTGGATCAGGCATCAGTGTGTGTGTGGGCAGAGAAGATTTGAGTTCAGAGAATGAATCACAATGAATGAAGGTAAACTTTTTCTTGTAACCTGACCAGTTCCTGCCACCTGACATTCCCATTGATACTACTCTCCATAGAGAACGCTCCCCCAGAAAGTGATATCGTGATCTTCTTCAGGTTCTGGGAGTTGAGCTTTTCTGGAAAATCATGGCAACATATGAACTTGGCCTCTGCTAGTAGCCACGTGGAAATGTCTGGTTCAAATACCTGAACTAGAGTGAAGACACGTAACCAACGGCAGACATTCAAATGTCTGGATTCCATTTGCTGTTTCTCCCTTAAAATAATCTACCTTTCGTTCAGGCTAATCAGCACGCTCTTCACAGCTCTTCAGCACCCCAGCTTAATTGGCCTGAATTGTTGCTCTCAGTGTGAACAGTTTGCTCTATTCTCAAGGCTGGATCTGATGACATCTAATTATCCTCAAAGCGCAGCCAGGCAAGACGAGACGGAGCGAGTGAGCGGCCGCAACCGGCTGCCATAAACGCACTGATTGCGTGTGCAATCATCCTGTGCTCTCCGGGCAGCATTTCCAGTGGGATGCACTTGCAGAGCTCACCAAACTGTCCTGGGATCGTGTGTTGTTTAGAGACCAAAGGCAAACCCTGCCGTCTCAGCCCTGCTTTAATCAACACAGTTTTAGAAATACTGCTTTTCCACCTGCCAAAGCTCCATAAGCACGTCAGTGCAAGCTTCCTTCTTTGCAGGGGGTTTTGCCTAACAAAACACCGGTTCTTACACGCGGCGTCTGACTGGGAGCCTTGGCGGGTGGTGCTTTATTTGTAGTGCGTTATCTTCATAGGAGAATGGCCCTTCAAACCGGATGAAATGGGATCTTCAAACTTTAGTTTTTCCTTTTGAAGTGACAGCTCGCTTTCATTGACACAAAATCGCAGTGGGAAAATGTCAGAGAGAACGGAGCTCACTGTAATCATAATGACGCTGGACCCTGACTGAGATGTCGTACAGCCCTTTGGACCATGTCATGATTGTTACTGGCTAATTCCTAGAATTCCTTCTGCCGTAAGGCGATCATTGTTGTTCCTGCCGGAGTGACCTGTAAGAAGGGGGCGCGGGTTAGACTGTGACTGAAGCCTCATGCATCTCGTCCCACCAGCACGTGTGTGTGTGTGACCCCTGGCTGCAGTAGGAGGCCGGACTTCTTTATGCTGGAAGGTTCTAAGATGCATGACTCAGTGTTCTCTTTACTTATTTCTGTTTGTAATCTGCAGTCTTTTTGTGGAATGACGAATATGAAGGCATCCCAGGACTGTGGGGCGGGGGGGGTACAAACACAACTGAACAAAACTGTGACCAGAAACCCTCCCTTAGAAAATTTCCCACAACGTGATGAGTAGGGATAGTGAGGCCAATAGAACAGGAGGATTTGGTTCACTTTAAAGTAATACAGAGGTTGGAATCGTAGACTCTCAGGCCTCGCAATGACCTTGAGGCCCTAACACCCAACCAATTATGAACGTGTCCACGGCGTCCAGAGGTTTGCACCGGGGCAGACCCGCGGTGCCCGGAGTATTGCAGCATGGCCTGCTTCGGGATCCACCTTCTGTGGGGGCTTCGCTTCCTGTGAAACCCCCCAGACCCGCCCCAGGGAGGCAGTTTTGTTGGTATGAGGGTTTCCATGAGGAAGGATGGGAGCAAGAAAGTTTGGAACATAATTTCCCTTGTCCTGCTGCTATCTTTCCTTTTATTTAAAAATTTCCTTTTTGAACCTTGGCCAAAATGTTATTTCTTTATATTTTTCTCATTTGTTTGTGTGGTCAGGTTTTTTGTTTTTGTTTTTGTTCTGCTTTTCTGGCTCTCCCTGGCCTGTCCTGAACTGCCAAGCATGCTTTTCCCACATCGATTTTGTGTCTCCGGCTGTGATGTGCAGAACTCCAGTGACTGAATATTAAAAAGCTAAACCTTTATCCACACCTGTATCTCTCCCCTATTCCCAATTATTTTCCCCATTTGGGCAGTTAGGAAATTGTGTGTCTATATTTGTATTCTAGTCAGTGGTATTTATTACTTGATTCTGTCAGTTACACGAGTGGCCCCGAGTCTGTGTGGCTAAACCTTAGCATGTTCTTGGTGTAACTGGAAGGAAAGAAAACCTTGTGTGTAAGAGAGTTATTACATCATCATATCCAGTGATGTCACTGAGCTCACCGCCCACGGCCACTGATGATACTCAACTGTTACCTGAGTATTCCATGTCCTGATTGAACTTGCAGGGCTGGGCGTCTCCCACATGTGTCACCTTGGGTAGTCGACAAACTGTGGTGACACATCTTCATGTCAAATGAAGGCAAAGAACAAGATGAATATGCACATTCCTTGCTGCTCTGAAATCCTGTAATTTTGATCATTGCTCCTGTGTTTTCCAATTCTCTGAGTGAGATCTTGAGTCACTTATATAAATTTCCATTCTCGCTTCAACAAGCACATAGAGCGTGCCTATGGAGTGCTGGGAACTGGTGCCCAGAGATGGAAGGTGCCCACTGTGCTCTCAAGGAACACAGTCTGGCGGAGGAGATAGGAACAAAAATCCCTCTGGAATAGGGTCATGCAGTATCAGGATAGCAGTATGCAGTGGACGCTCTGGGATTCACGGAGCTGGAGGGAACTGATAACAGAGGACGTCATGCTGGAGGGCAATCTGGAAAGAACTCTGACTTAACCCCATAGAGGGTAGTGCAGGATGGAAAGGATGGGTGAGGCTCACGGGACAGGATGGACAAATGGGAGGAAACAGGAAGCGTGGTGTGCTGGGGAGTTGTCCCGCGAGTCAGTGAGGTGGCCATGGGTGGGTGGCAGCAGATGGGGCGGGGAGGTCATTAGCACAGTGGCTGCTATTTACTGCTCTCCTCGGCTGAGTTAAATGGGTGTTAGCAGCATTTTGCTAGTGAAGACATTGAGGTTGAGTAACTTCCAGAAGGGCATACAAGTAGTGAGTAAAAGAGCAAAATTTGGACTTGAGTCATTGTGAGACCAAACCTAAAGCTCTTTCCTCCACGCAGACTTCTCTGTTGCTCTCTCTGATGGGGGACACCAAAACACTTCTTTGCTCCCTGCCCCCGCTGCCTTGCTGGAGAGTATGCATTTCATCCTAGAGGTGATGGGGCTGAGCTCAGAAGGATTTCAGGCAGGAGCACAACAAATAAGGTAAGGAGGTTGGCAAGAAAATGGCAGCTGATGGCACCTGGATAGCTCAGTCGGTTAAGTGTCCGATTTCAGCTCAGGTCATGATCTCACGGTCAGTGAGTTCGAGCCCTGCATCAGGCTTTATGCTGACAGCTCAGAGCCTGGAGCCTGCTTCGGATTCTGTGTCTCCCTCTCTCTCTGTCCCTCCCACACTCAAGCTCTGTGTCTCAAAAATGAATAAACATTAAAGGTTTTTAAGAAAATGGCAGCTGATCTGGGTCAACTTGTCCATTGTGCTGGTTGGACTTGGTTCCAGCACCACCCTGGGACAGTGTGAGTGGCATTTGGAAGACCTGGTCTCTGTCTCACATCTGTTATTAGCCTTTCTTGTGACACTGGACCTAAGTTTCTTTGCAAACCTGTGAGGATTAAGGAGAATACAAAGTGAAAATAAAAGTCATATCAACTTGTAGTTACTGAGCCTTTGCTACATGCCTTTGCTGAGGTCACGCCATTTAATCCTTATAACGCCCTGTGAAGCAGGAATGATTAGCACCCGCGGTGCACAAACAGACCTGGACTCACCTAAGGCCACACAGTTTGTAAGTGGTGGAGCTGGGGACACACCCCAATCAGAGTATTTAACCTCTACACCTCCTGCTTTCTAGGAGCACAGTGCCTGGTGCCTGGTTGGGAGTCAGAGCTTTTCCTTGGGAGCTCAAGGAAGGTGGCGGAACCCAGGAGGGCAGCCTTGGGACTCCGGCCATGGTTTTTTCTCCTTCCCTGGGTCCCTCCTACCCAGGCTGGTTCACAGGAACCGCTTTCCCCACCGCGTGCCAGCTCTCAGAGGCTCTCACAGGCATGTGGAGCAGGTCTGGGATGTGACTGTGTTGCACCACCTCGCTGGAGCCATTTCCACTGTCAGCGGGGTTCCCTGGGTCTCAGCCACACTGTCCCTTCTCAGGAGGAACACAGCTAGCCCCCACTGTGCCTCCCCCCACTTCTGGGGGTCCTCAGCACTCAATTCTATCTTTCTGGCCAGACCCCCGCCTGGCATTTGCAGCTGACTTGCGGCATAATTTCTGGGGAGAGGAGTGTGGAAGAGGGTTTGCTTTGGGACAAAGTGTTCCCTGGTCTCTACTTTAGTGGGACTGGACTTCAGGTCTGGGAGTCTCCTACAGCACAGCCCTTGAGCCAGGCTCCTCCTTGACTTGAACTCCAGGATTTCAAGACATTTGCTTCTGAAATCCACTTTGCCTGTGGTCCAAACAAACAGGCAAACACCCCCACCCCACCCCCTGCCAAGACAACCCTGACTTTGTGTTGATTCTAGGAGAGGGTGTGGAACTCGCTGAATTTATTTATTAGGTGCTGTCATCTCGTAGACAAAACCAGAAAGTTTTCTCTGAAACTCAAGATGGCAGAATAGCATATGCTTTTTAGGGCTATTTAAGAGCTTTACTTTCAAATCCTAGGGAATCACAAGGCTTCTTTCCGTTCAGTGTGTAGCTTGGCTTTGTAGAGAACCACATTCCCACTGGCTGTCTTTCGTCAGGGCCCAGGGCCATTACATGTCATTTCTGCTTTACCGTGGCTGGTAATTACCTGTCTTTAGGTAGGTAGATCACAGCTGTCAACAAGGCTCACTGTACATGGTGAACTGTCTTGAAGGTTCTTTGATGACGTGAGTTGTGCTTCAAAAATAGCACACAAATGTGCCTGGGTAGGCGTATCTGCCCGGCTCAGGGCAGCCCCTCCTCTGCCTGGGAGCTTGCATTCTGAGCATCCGCGTGGTGGGGCCTCTGTGTGGCTGGTGCGTCCACGTCCCTGGTGCATCCAGGTAGAGGTGCGTCCGCGTGGCTGGTGCATCTTCAATCATGCCACATATTTAATTTCCACAAATTGAGAATGTGTGTTTTGTGAGCGTGAGGAGAGTTGTTACTTGTTTCTTGCGGGTTTACAAGTGAACTGGACGCTGTGTTGTTTCCTGGCGTTGCTCTGTGGTGGTTCGTACAAGAGAATGGACTGGCCGTGTGCAGAAGTCTGTTCTGAATGGTACAGATGTTTACAAACATAGGCTGCCTCATGCGATTACCAACTGTTTCTGCAAACTCAGAGGGAATCTCAGATTGCTCGTTTTAGTCTTATTCTTGCTCTTCTCAACAAGGAATATTTAAAGCTGAAATTTTTAGAATAAGAAAATGTTGCTGGAGACGTAAATTGTAACGTTAACCTGCCACATATAACAAGCTCATGTGTGAATGCTCTTTCTTCGTAGAGCTGTCATAGCGTAAAACTGCACCAAAGAAAATCCCCTGATAAGAAGTGCTGGCTTTTAAGATTTGCCAGGAAAAAAAGGGAGAGTTTTTTAAGCACTTTTTTTCCCCTTTTTAATTGCTCTCATTGAATGGTTAAGGTTTTAACACATTCTCATTTCTTAGATGTTTTACATTTAATTTTATTTTTATTTTTCTTAAATGTTTATTTTTGAGAGTGAGTGGGGAAGGAGTGGAGAGAGAGAGGAAGAGAGAGAACCTGAAGCAGATTCTGCACCTCAACACAAAGCCTGACGTGGGGCTCAGTCCCATGAACTGTGACATCATGACTGGAGCTGAAATCAAGAGTTGGATGTTTAACCGACTGAGCCACCTGGGTGCCCGAGGTTTTTTAAATTTTAAAAGTGTTCTCAGAGCACTGGGTGTTCTATGGAAATGAATTCGACAATAAACTATTAATTAAAAAAAAGTGTTCTCAGGGTCAATCCTCTTAAGATATCTGGATTTTGAAATGGGGCATAGTGGTCATTCATGTGGAGGAGGCTAAACTTGGTAAGACTGGAACCCACAGCGCTGCCTGACTAAGCCGGACTCCGCGGGGCACGCGGGAGTGCTCGGCGGTGGTGAGGCGGTGCGTGCGCAAGCCTTGTCCCAGACCGCTTCTCCTCGGTCCTTACAACATCCGTGTGAGGCTGACAGCAGGTGTTTCTGATTCCATCTATTGTCTACGGCCATCCACCCTGAATGCGCCCGAGCTCATCTGATTCCGTATATATTGAATTTCTGGCTCAAAGGGGCCACGTTACTTGCTTAAACTTCTCAGCCTGGCAAGTCACAAAGCCTGAATGGCCTGGTGCCCTTTCCACGTTCGCTCAACCAACATTTACGGAGCATTTTGTGTGCTGGGAACTATGCCTATAAACGAAGTGGGGGGTCTGTCTTATAAATAAGTAATTCGGGCACCTGGGTGACTCCATCAGTTGAGTGTCCAACTTTGGCTCAGGTCATGACCTCATGGTTCATGAGTTCGAGCCCCACGTCAGGCTCACTGCTATCAGCAGAGAGCCCACTTATGATCGGCTGTCCCTCTCTTTCTCTGCTCCGCCCTCATTTGCACTCTCTCTCTCTCTCTCTCTCATAAGTAAACATTAAAAAAATGTATAAATAAATAAGTCACAAGGATGAAAAGGCCAGCACAGGGGATGTGTTCAGTGATATCACAATAACGTCCGGTGCCAGCTGGTCACTGCACACATCATGTTGCGCATCACGTAGCCTACAGAACTGTCGAATCGCTATGTCGTACGCTTGAGACTAATAGAGCGTTGTATGTCAACTATACTTCAATAATTAAAAAGGAATAAAAAAGAAAAGGAATCTTCCTAAAATTGGGCTTGGAGCTTACAGTCTGGTAAGACATGTAGACCATGTGCAAGTAAGCCAAGACGCCAGATTGTGAGGAAGGAAGCAGCCTGGGCATTGAGATAGAGAAAAGATGTGGTTGAGGGGTGGGGGACCCACCTCAGATAGTCGATGGGAAGGGCCTGAGGCCTGCAGGGGGAGGACAGGCTGGGCGGGGTGTGGCTAGGGTGGCCAGAGGTAGGAGCGAGTGCTGCTGGGCCTCTGATGGTAGAGAGATGCCAGCCTGACTTGACATGAACGGAGTGGACAGATCTGGGACATGGGTCTCTACCGATGTCAGTGGGATGGGATGTCAGCAGGAAAGAAAGGGGGGCGCAAGGGTGCCCCTGGGCTTGTTGATGGAGAAACAGTGGGAGGTGCGCTGCATATTGAGATGCGGAAGTGAGTGGGGAGAGACGAAATATCTTTTTTGGCCATTGAGTGGGGGGGGGGGGTTGCAGGGGGAGGAGACGAAAGTTTAGGAAGGTCTCAAAAATTACTCTCAGTTTCTGTCATCATTATTTATTTAGTTTTCTAATTCTGTTTTAAATACTTGAATTTGAGTTAGGAAAATCACTTGGGTAATTTTATCCACTTACTTCTAAGCAAGCATGTATTCTATCTCTGGGCGTGTGTCCCTATTCAGGGGACTGGGGTTTGTGGGTAATAAAGAAGCAGCAGATAGAGTCCTTGGCCTTAAAACACTTTTAATCCAATTAGGAAGTCAAGTTGTGGCTACATGAGACCAACAAGTAATTATTGCTTGTAATTATCTAGAAAATTCTGAAGGCAGCCTATATCAAGTGCATATGTAACACGAGTTATCTATAACACGTTGAGAGAACACACACCGAGGACAGTTTGGGGCGCATTCACCAAGTCACAGGGAGAGTCTCCTGGAGAAAGCGAGTCGGGAGTTGGACCCTGAAGGAAGTGTTGGCTATCGCCTTGAACAGAGGACAAGAGAGATAAGACCCTTGTGTGGAGGCATCGAAAGTGCACAGACAAAGCCACAGAGGAGAGGAGCAAGCAGAAGGGAGGGTAGGAATGATAAAAATAATAGTGATAACTACCAGTCATTGAATGCCTAGAAATACCAAGCACTTTGGTGGGAACTTTATTAAAATTAACTTTTAAAAAAAAATTTATTGGGGTGCCTGGGTGGCTCAGTTGGCTAAGCCTCCAACTTTGGCTCCAGTCATGATCTCACATTTGTGGGTTCGAGCCCCACAGCAGGCTTTGTGCTGACAGCTCAGAGCCTGGAGCCTGCTTTGGATTCTGTGTCTCCCTCTCTCTCTGCCCCTCCCCTGCTCATGCTCTCTTTCTCTCTCTCTCTCTCTCTCTCTCTCTCTCTCTCTCTCTCTCTCTGTCTCAAAAATAAATTAAAAAATTTAAAAATTTTTAAAAACTTTATTAAATGTTTATTTAGTGAGAGAGAGAGAGAAAGCATGAGTGAGGGAGGGGCAGAGAGAGAGAGAGAGAAAATCCTAAGCATGCTCCAAGCTGTCAGTGCAGAGCCTGATTTAGGGCTCTGTCTCAGGAACCGTGAGATCATGACCTGAGCCAAAATCAAGAGGCAGATGCTTAACCAACTGAGCCACCCAGTTGCCCCCGAGATTGTCTTTTTAAAATCTTAACATTGCAAGGGAAGTATGCCTATTTTACATGCAAGAAAAACAAGTCTTAGAGAAATAAATGCTTCAGGGTCATACAGCGAGGAAGGGGCAGTTCTGTTGGGAACCCCCGCTACCACCAAAAGCTAGTTTGAGATTTGAGTTTGGAGTTGATTTACTGAGTAATTTGAAAACTTCTGGTTTCTTAAGCAGGATGCTAAGACAATAATCCTGTGACCAGTGACGTCCACGGAGATCGAATGAGAGGAATAGAGGCTGGGTGACCACACAGGTGGATTCCAAAGGTTTTGAGCACAGCCTCCTCCTTAATGTTGAGACATTCTCAGTAAATTTAAGAGTAAGACACAGATGTTCCCGTGAGCAGTGTCACTTAAAATTCTTCTGGAAGTGATAGCCAATTCACTTCGATAAGGAAACAAAAGGTATGATGTAGCGGAAAGAAAGAGGCAAAATTATTATTTGCCAATGTGATTATCCACTTTTTTCCAGGAAAAGGATGAAAACTCAGGAGAACCAAAAGTATTAGAAATGATGTAAGGGATATCTCAGATGGCGTGTTACAGATTTTTAAAAAGTGCTCCCTCAGTTCAATGACCAACTAAATTTATAAGAAAAATAATTGAAAAATTTAACCCAATATGTAAGTAGTTTACACATAGGAATAAATTTTAAGGAAATGTTCAGCACCCACAGTGGGAAAAAAAGGATAAGACCGAGAGATACAGAAGCATGCTTGAATAAATGGAGAATTATATTAAATATCTAGAGAGAAAATTCAATATAGTAAAGATGTCTGGCCTCTCCAAAATTAGATTATAAATTTAACACAATTCCAACTGCATGATAGCATGGTTTTGGGGGGAGAAATTTTTGAAATAATTCTTGAGTTCAACTGAAGGAAAAAGTATGTGTATATGTGGAAAAACTCAGAAGAGTAAGTAATGAGGGATCAGAGGATGGGGCATTCTTGTTTATAAATAATTAAATTATTAATTTAATAATAATTAAAGCTGTGTGCGGTTCTGATCCTGGGATAGAGAAGTTAATGACACAGAATATTAGACCTACGACTGTGTAAGAATTTAACATATTTAAACTTACATGGATTTATGAGAACCTTTCCAGCAAACCTAGATAGATTAATAACATTTTAATTTCAATAAGTGAGACCATAGGCAGTAGAAAAAAATGTCAGCGACCATATAAAATCAAGTGAAGAAGGCACTCGTGGGCATCACACAAAAGCCAGGGACGTTTGGTAGATTCCTCTACATAAATTTAAAATCTGGGTCAAAACAAACTGTCTTCCATTTAAAGACCACAAAGGTGCAAAAGTATTTGCAAGGTACAAAAGATTAACAAAGAGACAAAAGATTAATACGGAGTAAAAGATAAAAACATCGACTCAGTAGAAAGATGAGTTTGAGAATATGTAAGGAAGATTCTCCAAAAAGAGAAATGCAAATGACAAACACGGCAGAAACTGGCTTACCTCATTAGCATTCAAAAAATGGAAAAAAAAGGGCTCATTTTTCACATGTTGGATTAGCAGGTAACCATTTAGTCATAACCATTGCTGTAAGTATGAGAAAGGGGCCCTGCTTATCTGTATATAAGCAGTTCAGCAATGGAAATTCAAAAAAAACTTCTAAAACAAACAGAAAACTCAGCATCTCCTGCATCGTAATGCCCTATTCTAGAAATTTATCCTTAGAAAATGCTATAATTGGGGCACCTGGGTGGCTCAGTTGGTTAAGCATCCTGCTTCGGCTCAGGTCATGATCTCACGGTTTGTGGGTTTGAGCCCTGTGTCGGGCTCTGTGCTGACAGCTAGCTCAGAGCCTGGAGCCTGCTTCAGATTCTGCATCTCCCTCTCTCTCTGACACTCTCCTGTTCGCGCTGTCTCTCTCTGTCTCTCAAAAATAAATTTAAAAAAAACATTAAAAAAATTTTTTTTTAATGCTCTAATTCAACAAGTGAGCAAAGAGATACAGACAAGCCTCTCCCTGAAGTATTGTTTCTAAGAGTAAAAATGCCCAAATAGTTCAGATGCTTGGCTGGCATTTAAATTACAAGTTCCAGAGCAATATAGACAGTGTGACCCCCTTTGGCTTCCTCCACCTTTCCAGACGTCTTTGCCTGGTGCCACCTCTGTTCCTCTGCCCCCAGCAAAGTGCCTGCACCGACAGCCCTCTGCAAATGTCATCTGAGCGAACCCTGCTTTGGCCAGGCAGGCCTTCTGTGCCAGGCACTGAATGTAGGCTGCTGCTTGAAATCCTGTTCATGCCGGCGGCGTGCCTGCAGCACCCTGCCTCCCCTTTCCTGCCGGAATTTTCTGGAACCTTCCCTGCTTTATTATCCCACAGCAACAGCCGGCTCCCCCAAAGTCTGAGCACTTTGTCTGAATCTGCCTTGCTCGATGTGAAAGGGTTGGACGGGTGAGGCAGAAATCAGGTATTTGTGAGGTCAGTAGATTCAGAGTGGTTGGGGCTGGAGAA
Source organism: Suricata suricatta (assembly GCF_006229205.1). NCBI lineage: Eukaryota > Metazoa > Chordata > Mammalia > Carnivora > Herpestidae > Suricata > Suricata suricatta. The sequence goes on from NC_043706.1 coordinate 135,860,280, forward strand.
AGTGGTGGGGGATGGGCGAGGGGAGGCAGGGCTTGGGAGAGGGGCAGGGCATCCCATGCCGGTGTGTCCGGAGGGTCAGAGCGCTTGCTGGCCATGGTCATGGTCATACGTGGTTAAGGGTGCCACCTTCCACAGTGGGAACACTTCGTATTGCCCTGCTGGGTGGTATCCCCATGGGCATCCCAATCCTGCGCTGTTCAGAGCTGTGTGCCCACCCTGCAGAGGGGGTGTGTGAATGAAAGGAGTGGCACACAGAGGGCCCTGTCACCTCTTCCTGGTGCGGCTTTTGTCTTGTGGTGTGGCTAGAGCCCACGTTTGCAGCTTGTTCTGTGTTCTTAGAGTCCAAGACGGGGAAGACATTTATTTTCTCTTCCCCCGCAGCACCTGGCCTGCTACTTTGCATATAGTAGGCTTTCAATAAATATTTATGCAGTGGCTGGCTGGACTAGGTTAGTGTCCCTGGAAATAGAAAGAAAGAAGATGAATTGAGAAGCTTTGTAAATGGAAAGACTAGGACGTGATGAATTCATGATGATGAGATCATACAGGGCTCCTCTTTAACTTTTGCTAATCAGCTTCTGTGAATGAGCTGAATGTGAATTTCTGCATTAAAATTTAAGTTGTTAAACTGAGAAATCATAAGGCTCGAAGCAACCATTTTGGTCAGGAGGCCCTGGTCCTCAGGCCCCATCCTCTGGCTCATGCCTGGTGACAAAGCGCTTTATAGACACGAGGCCTCGCCTGTCACCCCATTAACAGCCCTGGCTCCATAAACTGGCAGCTAAAAGGGAGTTGGATGGATGGGGGATAGACTGAGAGTGATTGTAATGATAGAGTCTGTAAGTGGCCGGCATTTCAATTGTAATCTGGAGGACTAATTATTTTGATTATCGAATTATCTCTTGTGCTGATTTGCGATTTTCAGAAGCACTCAAAGATCACCCACGGGAGCAAGTGCAGAGCCCTCGGGTTTCACCACAGTGGCTGGCTCAGGGAAGCTGGGTGCTCTTCCTTGCAGGGGTGCTCCTCCCTGCAGGAGTGCGCCTACCTGCAGGAGTGCTCCTTCTTGCCAGGGCTGCTCCTCCTTGCAGGGGTGCTTCTCCCTGCCGGGTGCTCCTCCCTGCAGGAGTGCTCCTACCTGCAGGAGTGCTCCTTCTTGCCAGGGCTGCTCCTCCTTGCAGGGCTGCTCCTCCTTGCAGGGGTGCTCCTCCCTGCAGGAGTGCTCCTTCCTGCCAGGGCTGCTCCTCCCGGCAGGGTTGCTTCTCTCTGCTGTGGTGCTCCTCCCTGCTGGGACGTTCTTCCCTGAAGGGGCCCTCCTCCCTGCCAGGGGCGCTCCTGCCTGCAGGGGTGCTCCTCCCTGCCAGAACCACCTTCCCCTTAATCGTGACAACCCCCAGCAGTGACTGCACGCCCAGCGGGGTGCATCTCCCTTACCCCCATCCGGCTTCACCCCTCACCGATGCTTTCACCCACCACCTAGATCTAAACCTCCAGCACCTCCTTCCAAGCTCAGGTGCCCCCACATCCCCTCTGGGGCCAGGCAGATCCTTTCTACTTCAAGCCTCATCCATCATCTCCCTGCTCAGAACTATTCTTCTTCCTTCCCTCCCCTCCCCCTCCTCCCTCCTCTCCTCCTCTTCGTCTCCCCCTCCCCCTCTCCTCCTTTCTCTTCCTCCTCTTCCTCACCTGCTTTCTCCTCCCCCTCCTCCTTCATGGCCTGGCATTATCTCTAGTGACCAGCAATGTTAGACATAGTAGGAATCCAACACGTGCATGCACACATGCATCAATGGGTGAAGCCAAAAGAGGTTAAGAGTGTCACCCAAGTCATGTAGCTGGTAAGTGGTTTCTGACCCCACTCTTCATCCAAGGAGCCCCCCCACCAGCCCCTCCCAGCCAGGGGCAGCCCAAGCAGTGGGACCTTTACAGGGCACAAATACTCTCTTCTCCGGCCCCTGTTTCCTCATTCTCTCCCCCTCTCTCTCCCTCTACATCTCCTCTCCTTCCTCCCCAGCCCCCACAGTATTTTCTGGAACTCTGAAGGCCTTCTGGGGGCAGTGTTTGTTTTCGTGTGTCACCTCATGACGTGGGATTGCTCTCTGCTTTCAGGAAATCTGCCACATGTGTTCTGTGCCCCATCAGGGTCATAGCCTAAATTAGAGCTTCCAGCTGTGTTTGGGTTTCAGGCACATTTGTGGCTCCTTCTAGTCCCTTCGCTCCATGATAGGGAGGAATCGACCTTCCTGAGCCCTCGGTGCACGGGCCTCTCCCCGTTTGTCCTCCTCGTCCAAGGGCATGGTGGCCCCACAGTGGGGGCGTGAACACCCCCGTCCGTGGAGGGTTCCACACACAAGCTCACAGATGGGGGGGGAGGCAAGTTACACAGCCCACAGCCTAGACCTCGCAGAGGGAGGTAGTGGGAGGTGGCCCCGCAGCCTGTGGTGAGGACCAGTGAGCGGGCAGAGTCCCCTCCACCACTGCTGAATGGAGATGACAGTCTGAGTCGTCTTGCTGAGACCTGCTCAAGGCCAAGAGAGAATGGAATCAGGCCTGCGGGGCCCAGGGGGCGGGGGGGCTCCGTGGCAGCCAGGAGCTCTGCTCTGCGACCACAGTGGTACCATTCTCTGCTGGCCACTCATTGCCTCAAAACTCCTGGGAGCCACAAGCATGCCAAGCAGGCACGTTTCCTGGGGAAAGCAGTCAGCGGTATGCAGGCCCTCCGAACCCTTGCATTTGCAGCTGTGAGACGTGGACCAGGAGAGCTGTGGCCATGAACGTGACTTGGAGCCAGAGGATGCCATCCGGAGGAGCTCTGCATGGCCGCGGCTCCAGGAATTCATGGCGTTCTGTCAGGGAACCTTGCTTCCAGCTCCATGACCTTGTCCTGTGGGTCGTGGGCCTTTGGGGTAGAGAACCTCTCCCCAGGGGCGGCCACCACCGTCACAGCTGTGCAGACCAGCACACACAGGTGACATGCCCCCATCCTCGAGCTGGTGTCCTCGTCCATGGTCACTGTGTCTCTCTGTGACTTCAGTGGCTTCTCTTCGCCAGCTGTAGCAACCCGCTTAGGTATCAAAGCTTTAAGGCCCAAAAAGAGTGGAATTGAGGGGTTGTTTTTTTAATGTGGTCTTGCATGTCCTTGTTGTAAAGAAGTGTGACTCCCCCAGAGGAGCCGAGCAGGGGCCTGGCTCCGCCACTGACTCTTGGGCATTTCCTTAGTTGCTTCAGCTTCACAACAGGTTTTATTGTTTATTGTGAACTTGGGTTGGACTGCCTGTGGGTTAGACTGTCGTCTCTAAGGTAAATTTTTTGAATGGTTGAGGCGAGAGGGAGGTCACTGTCAGACCATTTGGCTGTGGAGTGCTGGGCTCTGCCTTCAAGCCGTTGATGCCAGGTGGGGGGTGCAGGGCGCCTGTCCTTGGATGCATCCGCCCCCCACCCCCACTGTGGCCTCTTCTGCACCCTCTGCGGGGACTCTGCAAACCTTCAGTCCAGACCCCCTGACGGCAGTGACAACAGTGAAAGAGATGCCGTCTCTCATCTGAACCTCTCAATCTGGAGGGGTGGGCAGGGCATTGGTTATTTGCATGGTTCAGGTGGTGACCTGAGGGTTAGAGAGGACAGCCAGCAGGCGTGTGGACCGGACCCCAGGGCTCCTGCAGTGCCTTCCAACTCCGTGCACAAGCGGAGGCCTGTAGGCAGATTTGTATAAAGAGGAGCATGACTTCCTTTCCTTGTAGACTGTGGCCCTTTGGAGGCCACCCATTCTCGTAAACTCTTCCATTCCAGTGCAGTTCTCTTTGTTTCATTAAGGCAGTTTAAAAGGAAATAACTCTGTAAAAATCTAATAAATTCAAAGACAGAAAATGTTAAATTGCATTTTGTAGGCTCTAAGGTCTCAAATCCATTTCATTTCCTGAATGCATAATCTCAAATCCATTTCATATCCTGAATACATATTCTACATTTAAGCAATAGCAGGGACAGCCCAGCCAATAGGCAAGTGATCAAATGCTCATTGACAACTTGAAAGTTTCTTCTTGTCTTCTTGGCCATAAACAGACTGTAGTTTTCTATCTTGTGTTTCCTTAGACATGACGCAACTTGGAATTAGGGTCTCAGCTCTTTGTTCCAGCTGCGTCATGCTATGAAATGGGGCTAGGGCCTCCGAGAGCGCCTCTTTGGGTTTGTTTTTTGTCCTTTTAACCTAGATAGAGAGAAGCATACCCTGAGGGACCCAAGAGTTTTTGCAAACCCCTCCCCTCAAAGGTTCCATTTGTATGTTCCTTGCCAAGCACCAAAGACATGCAGACTTCCATATTTTGGAGCATTTAAATAAGCTCTAATTTTGTTGTCTTATGTAGCTGTGAGATTTTTTTTTTAAGCAGTCCAAAATTGGAATGGAATACAAAGCCTTCTGCGCTTCCTGTTTCATTCACTGAACCAACAGCATATGATGTCCATGCAATCACGCGTCTGGAGAAGGAGGCAGAGTGGATGCCTGTGCTGAAGGGACACCAGATTTTATCAGGAGGAGAAAGCAGAAATGAGCGTTGGTGATAAAGGTAGAAAAGGAGACTGTGCAGAGCAACTTGGGAAAACTTGAGAGGTTATGCCTTAACCTTAACATTGAGAGGTGGGCTGTACTGGAAAGCGAGTGGGGCCTAAGAAAAGCCAAAGAATTGGTGCCTTGCAGGCAGATGGGGAGCAGTTAGAGGTTTTTGGGCAGGGGAATAACGACCAGCCTGGGCATTAGTGAGAGAAATATGGTTCCAATCCTGAACTTTGCCCAGGCCATGAGTTTTCTGCTGCCAGGACCAGACTCAGGGGAGAGGGAGAAGGGTCCAGAGTGAACCCAAGGTGTAGGGCTCAGCTGAGCCAGCTGTAAGGGGTTGCTGAGGTCAAAGAAACAAGAATGTGGTGAGAAGAGACAAGATAGTGGAGCAGAGATGTTGACAAATGCAGGATCCAAAGGACAAGGAGAGAATGGGTAGGGATGTTGGGTGGCCAGGCTCTGGAAGGGCTGAGGAGGTAGGGTGAGGAGGTGGAAGGCACTGGAGGAGCAGGTCAGGTCAAGGTGCAGATACAAGGCTGCAGACATCACCAGTAGATTCACTGAATGCTGAGCCTCCTAGGATGGGGACCGAATGTGTGTGGCCTTTGAATGGCCGGCTCCCACATCTTCGCTTGCCTGGGACAGGGGCTCAGGACATGGTGCTGCGTGGAACTCTCCTCCAACTCCATGCCTATTGTGTCCGTGGTGCACAGGCAGCTAAGGGCTGGACAGGGAGCACCTCCCTGGGTGCTGTCCTTTAGCAAAGTCCTCTTTAATGTTGCCAGGGCCTCCGAGAGCACCTCTTTGGGTTTGTTTTTTGTCCCCTTACAGCTGGCTCAGCTGAGCCCTACACCTTGGGTTCACTCTGGGCTGCTGTGACAAAAGGGCCATAGCCTGGGTGGCTCACAAACAACAGGAATTTATTTCCCACTGTTTGGAGGCAGGACGTCCAAGATCAAGGCCATAGCAGATCAGTGTCTGGCCAGTGCCCACCTCCTGGTTCATAGACAGCCGTCTGCCCACTGTCTCCTCCCATGGCAAAAGTGGCAGGAAACTCGGTGGCCTTTAGTGAGGGCACTGATCTCATTCCTGAGGCTCTGTCCTCATGACCTAATCCCCTCCCAAAGACACCTCCTCCAAATACCCTCCCACGGAAGGCTGGGTTTCAACACCTGAACGTTGAGGGCAGAAAGACGTGCATTCCGCAGCCTGTTAGGTGGTGGATGGGCTTGTAGATTGTTAAATGGGGTCGGCGTTTCTGAAAAATAGCGCTCTGTAACTTTAACACGGTGGTTTCACTAGAGAAAAACAAAAGAGCTTTCAACATAAAACATTGACTAAAGAGAAGCCTGAATTCTTGCTATTCATGATGACCCATGTATTCAAAAATAAAACTAAGTATTAAAAGCTAAAATTATATGTTTTATTACTCTACACATCGAAATATATCTTGAATTAAATTTAAAATGCTCAGATTCTCAACAGTCATCTTTGTAGACATTTCATAGTGGGTCACCATTTTGTGCATGGCCGCTGGACATAGAGCTCTAGAACCGCCTTAGACAAGGATATGCTGAGGTTTCAGCTGTGTTAAAGGAAGGATCAGATAGCCTTTAAAAATGTTTTGTTTAGGGGCGCCTGGGGGGCTCAGTTGGTTGGGCAGCTGGCTTCAGCTCAGGTCATCATCTCACAGTCCGTGGGTTCGAGCCCCGTGTTGGGCTCTGTGCTGACAGCTCGCGGAGCCTGGAGCCTGCTTCCGCTTCTGTGTCTCCTTCTCTGTCTGCCCCTCTCCCACTTGCATTCTTTCTCTCTCAAAAAAATAAACATTAAAAAAATTTTAATGTTTTGTTTAGAGTGAGCTCTAAGTTTGCATTATTGTTACACACTTTCTATCATGAATCCACAAAGCAGTGTTCAAATGGCTTCATCTTCATTTAAGTATGGTGGCTGGATATGCAATAGGTGTTTATTGACTGTTTTGATATGAGGTATTTTAAGAACAAATTACATTTATCAGTATTTTTTCAAGAAGCTTGCATGAACTCAGCAAATAAAATAATGAACATTCTTATTATTAACATCTATAATATTCTTATGCTAGCGAAAGCCGCACTTTGAGAAGACCTAACAAGTTTGGGGCTTTCTTCTACCTCTTTTCTTCCCCCTCTCTTTCAGTAAAGGATAAAATCACGAAATGCCAGTTTGACGCTTCCATACCAGGCAGGCAGTGTGTGGGTGGAGGATGTTTTAAACACTCCTACTCACAGCAAAGAGCGTCTGTGAGGGGAAGAAACGCACAGATCGCCATGCTGCCTAGCTGGCCTCAAAGTGGTCTGGTCAGGCACAGGTTAGGAAACCTTCACTAAGAAGGCGGGAGCAAACAGTTGGACCAGGCCAAAGATAAGGACACGGGACAAGCGTTCGTGGCCCTCTTGCGCAGAAAGCATGTATCTTTATGTACATTGTCTGCAGTGGTGCACCTTTCATGGCCGGGAATGCCTTTTCTCCTGATAAAGCCGACTCCGACTCCTGCTATATTCTTTTTTAGTGCCAAGAATCACAGACCTTTTGGAACTTCCAGGACTCCAACTCTATCTCCTCAGTGTACTTCGGAAGGAAGGAAGGTGGCGTCAAGCACAGTGACCACGCTGGCTCGCCCAGGACCATGTGTGGGGCCCTGCGTAGGCAGGCCCTGTGTGGCTCATACGGTGTGCGGGTATAAGAGCTCCGTCAAGGAGGGCTGGTCCCCTCCCATATTGGAAAGCAAGTCACCCCTTCCCATGCTCTTAAGGTTGAATTGTGTCTCCTACTCCACAAACATATTTTGAAGTTCTAACTCTCAGAACGTGATCTTATTGGAAATAGAGTTTTTTACAGAGATAATCAAGTTAAAATGAGGACATTAGCATGGGCCCTAATCCAGTGTGATTGGTGTCATAAAAAGGGGACATTTGGACGGAGATACAAACACACAGAGGGTAACCAGGTGAAGTCATTCAAGATGCCAATTCCTGTGCTGAAATCCCAGTGCCCCACGTGATGGTGCTGGGGGTGGGGGGTGGCTTTGGGAGGGATGTGGGACAAGAAGGTGGAATGTTCATGCACAAAGTTGGTACCCTTGTAGAAGAGGCTCCAGAGAGCTCCCGAGTCCCTCCTACCACGTGAAGACACAGCAAGAAGGTGCCAGCCAAGAACCAGCAAGTGGGTCCTCACTAGAATGTGCCCATGCTGGCACCTTGATCTTGGCCTTCCCAGCCTCCAGAACTGTGAGGAAGAAATTTCTGTTGTTTGTAAGCTGCTTTTTGTTACAGCGTCCTAAAGGGACTATAAGATGCAGGGAGAAGATGTCATTTGACTCTAGTGACACACGGACAAGCCACGCAAACCCAAGCATTGCTGGCAAACACCAGAAGATAAGAGAGACAAGAAGGGATTCTCCCCCCCAGAACCTTCAGAGAGAGCCTGGCCCTGCTGGCACCTTAATTTCAGACTTCTGGTTTCCAGAACTGTCAGACCGTACGTTTCCGTGTTTTGTGTCACCGGGTTTGTGGTGCTTTGTTGTGGCAGCCCAGGAAACGACTACACACGCCAAGTTGCATAATAAGCCTTCAAAGGGGTTCCTTTTACACCGGTCACAGAAACCAGACTCATTATTTCCTTCCTCCATCACCTCCTTTTTATCTTTTCTTCTTATCTGCCCTTCTTGGGAACATAGTGACAAAACATTTTGTGGGTATTGAGGGAGGGTGGGGTAGTAAAGCAGAGATCTCAAAGTTACTTTGTCTGCTCTGAGTAGGATGGATTAGGGAAAAGGGAGAAGATTGCTGGAAGCATGTGCCTAAGGGAGACCAGGCGCCAGGAGCTCTGGCGGGTGGAGGCCAGGTGGAGGAGGGATGGGAGGAAGCCGGGAACCTGCCTGGAGTAGGACAAGGAAGGAGACTGAGGTGACATGCCAAATGACTTCAGGGTTTTGAACTTCACGGCTCTCAGATTTTGAGAATTATTCCTTGCTTTGGAGAGAGATTGTGGGGCAGTAATGAGACGAGGAAGGAATTTCCATTTTAGGAACATTTGTGGGTCCCATGGCCAACATGATTAACTTTAGTAATTGGAAAAAGTGGAGTTTTTTGCTTTAAAAAAAACTGATTTATTTGAGGGGGAGAAAGCGTGCACATCTGAGGAGGGATGGAGGGAGAGAGTGAGAGAATCTCAAGGATGCACGCCCAGCATGTGCCTGATGAGGAGGCTCGATCTCACTACTGTGAGATCATGACCTGAGCTGAAATCAGCAGACACTCAACCAACAGAGCCACCCACGTGCCCTGGAAAAGGCAGAACTTTTAGGGAGTCTCTAGGTGACTCAGTAGTTGTAGAGAGCTTGAAAAGTATGGGTTTGAATAGATGGTGGAATTTGGCATTCATGGATTCGGACTAAGTTTGTACTATCCCGTGAGTGCTCCCCAAGGGCTGGGGTCTAAACGAAGTGATAGTAGGTCTGAGGACACTCCCTCCTGCTGGGTGTGGACAGTGTTACATGTGCAATGTGTGTGCCACAACGTGAATCCCAGGAGGATTTGCTTCCAGTGGACACACAACAGCCCCGAACCTCTATCACATTTCCAGGAATACTTGAATTTGGGGATTTGACAACTTGGGATTTGTGAAGATCGCATGATGGTCGGGCCAGAAGGCATCAGTCGAGGAGAAGCAATGCCTGTGAGCGCCCAGTTCACGGACTCTAGGACCAGAGTTAGTGTCAGCTTTCAACCCAGCCCCCTCGTTTCAGCAGTGGAGGACTCAGGGTCTCAGTGACTTGCCACCAGTTGGACAATTGAAGATAGTGAGTCAGAACCAGAATCCCGTTCTCCATGGCTCTTTCTAGCATCCCAGGCAGCAAGTACTTTAAAGTAATTACTGTATGGCCAGCTCTGTGAGACCCTCCTTCTCCTTCTCGTAGCCCACGACCTAATCAAAGAGGTGAAGCCAATATCGCAGCATTGTTAGGTGAAACAGTAAGGGATGGTGGGAGGCAGCAGGGCCTCTTGTGGATCCTTTAATTCTGAATACTCCCCTTTTCTTCATCCCTATCCTGGACTAATAATAATGATAATATCTGTCTTCTGAACTAGTTATGTGAAAATATTTTCAAAACTGTAAAATGCAATACGAATGGAGTGTTACTAGCAATGAGGAGTTCAGAGACATAAGAGACCTATGTAGACTTGCAGAGGGGAAGACTGAATGTAGCCCCGGTTGTGGGTAGAATGTTGGCGGAAGGCGCTGGTGGCCAAGGAGCATGTCTAAGAAGAAGGAGCATGAGCAGGGGTGGGAAAGTGTGCGTTGGAACGCAGATTGATCCCACTGGCTGGGATGGGGACCTATCATGCCTCTTCCAGCCAGTTTTTGGGGGGTCAAGTCCAAATCAGGGTTACTTAAGGGATTTGGTGTGGGAAAGTATCAATATACATATCATCATAGTGGAGGTCTTGTTATTGTTATTTTTGGAAGGCCTTTCATGCACATTGTCTCTGGAATCTTTCAGCAAACGTCCATCCCATTGAGCAGGGAGGAAAAGAATCTTACTGAAACATACGTTAACACTTTATTCATTCTCCTTCTTGTCCTATTTGGTTCATGTCTTTTGCATGTATAAAAGTTAAAATAAAAATAGCAGATTCAGATGCAAGTGGTAGTAAGACTTTAGTCTTGGGACTTTAGTAAGAGATGAAAGCTACCCATCACTTCTATCTGTATTTACTTTACGTTGACTCTCATGGCCATTGCACAGGGAGAACAGAGCAGATTTTGACCCTATATGCTTAACATTAGTTCTATTCATATGGGTTCCTAATGGCTTTGGTAAAGTAGAACTGTGTTTGACACTGTTTTTGTTTGGGGTTAGAGGATAGATTCAGTTCTGAACTTGAAAAAAACAACAACCACAGAAAATTTTGACAGCCTTTCTGGTTTCAATCCCACTTGTCTTCTGCAGCTCATAAAACTCTTACAGCTAAGCTTCCGCAGGGCATCAGGAACATTTTTGGTGTGTGGGCACTGCTGTGGTGTCCTTTGCCATAGAGCGGCATTTGGTCTTAATCCATCCGTCCAGACCTACCTCACTAGGAGGAGGTGGTGGTATTGACATTTCCCAAGGACGTCTTTGAGGCTGACTCATGAGATGAGAGCGACAGGAAGGTTGTGTGCCATGTCACATGATGTACTAGTTTTGCTACTTGGATAATTCTAAGCATACAAATGACCACCTGCTTATAATTATGGTATAATATTTAAGAAGCAGGGATTTGTTTGGATTTTGTACCTCTTAGGTCTGCAACTTTTAGGAGACCAATATATTCATTCATTTATTCATTCAACAAATATTTAGTGAGGACTGGGCATTGTTCTCACCATGAACAAGAAAAAGTCCCCATCTTCAATGAACCTACATTCTAGTAGGGGTAACATCCCATAAAAAAATAAACAACTATAGGTGTTATATAATATCACATGATAATTCTGACTGTTGGGGGAAACTTGTGAAGGCAGTAGATTTGGAGCGATTATGCTGGTTTTATTTTATTTTTTTAATTTGAGTATAATAACACATAACATTATGTTGGTTTCAGGTCTAAAACTTAGGGATTTGACAATCTACTCTATGCTCTGTTCACCGCAAGCACAGCTACCATCGGTCCCATTACATCGCTATTACCACACCATTGTATTCCTTCTGCTCTGCTTTCATTCCTGTGACTTACTCATTCTGTAACTGGAGGCCCGTGTTCCCCCTTTCCCTCCACCCATTTTGCTCAACCCCCTCTTCCCTCCATTCTGGCAACCATTAGTTTGTCCTCATATTTATAGTTCTGACCCTGCTTTTTGTTTGCTTATGCAGATTGTTTGTCTTTTTGGTGTTGAGTTGTATAAATTCTTTATATATTTTGGGTATTAACCCCGTATTGGTTATGTCACTTGCAGATATAGTCTCTCACTCAGTAGGTTGTCTTTTTGTGTTCTTAATGGTTTCCTTTGCTGTGCAAAAAGCCTTTTATTTTTTATGTAGTTTCAATAGTTTATTTTTCCTTTAGTTCCCCATGAGACCTATCTATAAAAATGTTGTTACAGCTAATATTAGAAATTATTGCCTGTGCCCTCTTCCAGGATTTTAATGGTTTCAGGTCTTACGTGTAGGTCTTTAATCCATTTTGAGTTTATTTTCATGTATGGTGTTAGAAAGTGGTCCAGTTTCTTTTGCATGTAGCTGTCCAGTTTTCCTAGAAAAGACTATCTTTTCCCCATTTTAAATCTTGCCTCCTTTGTCATAGATTAATTGACATATAATATGGGTTTGTTTCTGGACTGTCTATTCTGTTCTATTGATCTGTGTGTCTGTTTTTGTGCCAGTACCATACTGTTTTGATGACTACAGGTTTGTAGTAGATCTTGGAATCTGGGATTGTGGTACCTCTGGTTTTGTTCTTTCTCAGGATTGCTCTGGCTACTTAGGGTCTTCTGTGTTTCTAGACAAATTTTAGTATTAATTTTTCTAGTTTGTTGGTATTTTGATAGGGATTTCATTGAAGCTATCGATTTTGGGTAATGTGAACATTTTGACAATGTTATTTCTTCCCGTCCATGAGCTTGAAGTATCATTCCATTTGTTTGTGTCATCTTCAGTTTCTTTCATCAGCATTTTATAGTTTTCAGAGTACAGGGCTTTCCCTTCTTTGGTTAAGCTTTTTCCTAGGTGTTGAGATTAGACTGTTTTAGATGGAATATTCAGGAAAGGCATCTTTGAAGAGGTGATACCTCTTTCTGCGTTGAAGAGCAGAAATATGGACAGAATGTGGCATTGAGACTCCTGAGTATCCGGCAAAGGGCATTGAAGGGAGAGGGAACCCCTAGTGCAGAGGCTCTATGGTGGGGTGAAATTGGTATCTTTGAGGGAGGGTAAGAAGTTTGGTGTGACTGGAGCACATCGAACAAGGGGGAAAGTGGTAGCAGATGAGACCAGAGAGATGGCCAGGCACCAGATCAGGCAGGGCCTCATAGACTGTAGTGAGGATATTAGATTGTGTTCTAAGAACAATAGGAATTCACTGTTACATAATCACTCTTGCAGCAGTATTGTGAGAGGACTGTGGGAGCATGGGGGCAAAGGGAGAAGTGCAGAAGTCATTGCAAGACACAGATGACAGACTAACTGTGGATCTCATTGGAGCCCTTAATGGAGACACAGGAAGCAACAGGGACGAAGAGCATCTTGACAGATGATGTGATTTGCTAATGGGTGAACTTGGGGTGTGGTTATCAGGGGAACAGCCCTGCTCTAGTTTTCCAGTTAGAGATGCCACGGGTCACAGTCGCTAACCCCAACCTCAACCCATTGCCCCAGAAAGAATGACCCATGGCAGCTGAGTCTGTGGTCCCTTCACAAAGGTGAAGAATGATCAAAGCCTTAAATGACTTTCATAATTTAAAATACAAGTTTAAATTTTAAATGTGATGCATTTTGGGTGAAGAATAGAATAAAGATGTTGCTTGCTTTGTATCACCTTTTTAAAAACCTTTCCTTAGCAACCTTTCAAAACCACAGCAGATGTTCCTTAGAAAAATAAACTAAATTGCAATTTCCAGGAAAAAGAGACCCATTATCACGGGCTCATTATGAGCTTCATTATTTAGTGTATTGGAAGGATCGGGCTTAATTTACAGTTTCTTTTGCAGGAGAGGAGTCCTAGACAGAATCAGTATTTTCCTCTCTTGAGTGTTGGTATTTGAAATTTTTACTGATTTTCTTGTAGAAATAATACTCAGCACTGGGTAGACTCATTTTCAATTTTCTCTTTGTTTTCCTTTTGTTCTGTTATTATTTCTTCCTTCATTTAAGGCTGTTTATCAGATTTTTTCCCCTGCAAAAAAATAGTTTAACATATTCTATATGGTTTCTAATTTTTTCCTGAGACAACTATGTTATTGAAACTAGGATATTATTGTAAAAAATTGTGCAAAATTAAAATAATGTGATTTGGGGGTGTGTGTCAACCATTTCTTGATCTTTTCCTGAATGATTGATTATCCAGGAATCTGTTCTGTTCTAAATTAGCTGTATCACTGAATGTTTTCTTGTTCTTTGAGATTACATTTATAGCCTGGGATTAGGTATATTTCATTACACTGAAATTTAAACTTTGATATTAAAATGGTGTCAACTCTTATTTTGTATCTATGAACACATGAATTTATTAAAAAAGCGCATTCATGTTCAGAGTGTTTCTACATTTCTAAAGTCAATACCATTTTAATTTTGAAAAACAAAGACAAGACTGATTTCCTCATATGAAAATTTAACATTTCACTGATTCATGGAGCTGGTAGCTTTGCCTATAGCAAGGTGTCAATGGTTGGTTTTATGATTTGAGAATAAGATTGTCATTCTTCAGTTGACACAATTTGCTCAGATTCTGCTTTATTGATAAAGATATAATAATGTTTTACTTCTCCCAAAGAAGAGTTTTCTAGATTCTTAGGATATTGAACCCTATGTCCTGGGCTGGAAGAGATTCTGAGGCTAAAATTCACCTTTTTTTTTTTAAGTTTATTTATTTAATTTGAGAGAGACAGAGACAACATGAGTGGGGGAGGGGCAGTGAGAGAGAAAGAGAGAGAGAGAGAGAGAGAGAGAGAGAGAGAGAGAGAGAGAGTCCCAAGCAGGCTCCACACTGTCAGGGCAGACAGAGCACAGGGCAGGGCTCAAACATACAAAACCACAAGATCCTGATGAGCCAAAACCAGTTGGGTGCTTAACTGGCTGAGCCACCCAGATGCTCCTGAAATTCACCTTTTGACCACACCTAGCCGCCCTGAATACTGGGCGTTCATATACTTCCTCAACAGCACTAAACGGTAATGGCAGCCATTCATTAACCAAGTGGTGTGCGTTGAAATCCGTTCAACAGTCTTGCAATGTTGCTCTTTTAACAAAGAAAGAAATTGAGATCAGAGATGGCTGTCTCAGGGCCTGCAGGAGTTGACAACAGAGCCAGTGTTCACACCGGTGGCAGGGAGGCTACAAGCAGAGACAGTGTAACGGCAGGGTACGTACTTATGTACAGGCTAGAAGGGAAGACTAAGAAGGCAATTATGTGAAACAGTAAGAAGAAGACGCCATAGAAGGAGGAGCACCCAGACTCTGAGCTGGCTGCTCATGTGAGAGTGAGAGTGGGGCAGAGGGCCACTTTGGGGGCATGTGTCAGCTCGTTGAGGAGACACCTTGAGGGGAATTTAATTAATAGCAACTATTCTGAATGATCCTATTCATGGGTGCCAAAACCTGTCTTGGCAATAAAGCTCGTGCTCCCAAACCTAGATTTCTGCATACTGTCCGTGCTGCCAGACTTCCTGCCCCTTACCACTCACCCCTCCTCCAGCATGGAAGGTTCGTCTGGAAGCTTCACTTCCTGCTGTTGGCCAACCCCTCTGCAAGTGTCAGGGATGCTATTCACGCGTATAGTTTTTTGTTGTTTTACTTGGTTTTTAAGCCACATAACCAACCACATAACCTCGATCAGGATGCTTTTGGTTGAAGTAACAGAAAGCCAGGTGCAAATTGGTTGAAACAATAAGGAAATTTATTGGTTGACATAAATTGGCACCCTGAGACAGAGTGGATCAGTGTTGGTTCATCTAACAGGTGAGCAGTGTGATCAGTAACCTGGGTTGTTTCCATCTGTCTGCTCTGCCTTTCACAATGACAACTTCATTCTGTGATTGTTCTCCTTGACTCCGGATGACTGCTGCATGTGGACCCGTCTGCGTCCTCTTTAGGATCATCTAGAGTCAGACATATCCTGGCTTCCTGTTGCTGCTTGTAAGAATAGGGGACTTTTCCCAGAAGCCTCCAGTGGTCCTCTCTTATATCTCTTTAGACAGGTGTGGTTCGTGCTTCCATTCCTGAACCACTTACTGGCAGGAGAGGATTCCCTTAGATCATGCATGCCTACCTTTTGTTTCTTCAATATATTTTTTAACTTTATCTATTTATTTTAAGAAAGACACATTGCAAGTGAAGGAGGGGCAGAGAGAGAGAGAGAGAGAGAGAGAGAGAGAGAGAATCTCAAGCAGGCTGCGCACTACCAACACAAAGACCTATGTGGAGCTTGAACATACAAAACCATGAGATCATGACCTGAACTGAAACCAAGAGTCACATGCTTAACCCATGAGCCACCCAGTCCCCCCTGCATGCCTACCTTTTAAGCTGAGCTGAAGTCTCCAAGCCACAGGCTGTTATTTAGTATGGATGGAGTTTAATAATTGCAGAGTCAAGGGTAATATCCATTACACAGGTCTCAGAGCCACCAGTGTTTTGTAGGACATGTGTGTCTTATTTTCCATCCTCCTAGCCAGGATTTGGGGGTGACGAATAGTTTGATGCGCAGTGCTACAAAATGAATTGCCTAAAATTATTAGAAGCCAGGTGGTAGACAATCTGAAAACATGAAAACATGCTCAGCCTCATTAGTAATCAGGGAAATGTAAATTCGAATCACAGTGACATACTATTCTACTTCCACTAAATTGGCAAGGATCACGAACTTTGACAATACAAAGTGTCAGCGGTGATGTGCATGTGAAAACAGGACCTCACAGGTGCTGCTAGTGGCAGTGTCATTTGGTGTCACTGCTTTGGATAAAAAGTTGGTTTTCTAAAGCAGAACATGCATATACCCTTTGACTTAACAAAAACATATATTTTACAATTTTGTCAAGAGACATGTTTGAGAATGTTCTAGATAGTAATATTCATAATAACAAAAAACTGGATGGTTATCTAAATGTCTCAGAACAGGAGAACAAATAAATGTACTGTGGTGCATTCACACAATGGACTGCCAAACAGAAGTGGAAAAATGAAGAAAATACAGCCATGAGCAGTCACATGGCTGCATCTTAAAAATTTTAACGTTGTTTAAAAAAGTGAGTTCCCAAAGACTATATACAGTAAAATACCATGTTTATAAAACTCAGCAGCAAGTATGTGTAAGCAATATATTGTTAGGATACATCCACATGTGGTAAAACTATGTTTAAAAGCAAGGGTGGTTATCCAGGGAGTGGTAGTTTGGAAGGTGGGACCCAGGAAGAGTACCAGGTTGACTCCAGTGCTAATTGGTAATGAGATCTAATCTTGAGTTGGGTGGTAGGATTGGGGGGTGTTTGTTTTCTTTGGGGCTTAATAACCTCCTGTCTATCCACCATCATCCATATCAAAGACTGCATAATAATTTTTAAAGTATAGGCTCACTGAGCTCTTAGTAAATATGACTTATTTCCAGTGGGTGATAAAGTAACAGGATTCTTATATGAGGAAGGAAGCCATTTCTGATGGATTAATTAATATCCCATCAGGGAACATATCATCATGTGGTTGGGGGAGCCAGTGGCTGGAATCTATTTAGACCTTGAAAGAGTCTCTGATCGACTCTTTCTGGAGAGGAAAATATTTACTCATGTGTAGGGAGACAACCATCAGAAATAATAAATAGATAAAGAAGTAGGAATTGAATGAGCTTTTATGTGTATGTAGAGGTGTAAGCTTTCCATTTCTGTAGTGATCAGTCAACGTTTGCCTCATAGTATATTTTTAATGAGTGATTTGGTAGAGGAGCACACAACCAAGAGAATTGATAGAGGGAACGCAGAGTGCAGCCAGGTGGTGAAACGCTGAGCAAATGAGGTTGAAGCTCAAGATGAGGGCTTGTTTCGCTTAGAAATAAGGCTGATGAGCTTTAGTGTAGATGGCACACCTTTTGGTAGTTTCCGCTTCTGGTTAAATTCCCCCCTGAGCCTTGACGCATAGCTGGGGAACACTCGTAGCTCCGGTGGTTAAGGGCTTTTGCCAACTGAGCCTGTAATAGACTCTCTCAATGGTTAAATAACACGTTCCATTTCTGGTGAAGGTGGGACTTCTGGTGTCATTCACTTGATTCAGCACGACCTTTTAATCCTCCCACTAGATGCTTTCCGTGTCTCACTCAAAATGTAAAGACAGACGGAGCTGAGTGTTCAAGTCCCTCCCTAACCCCCCAGTGACTACATTGAACAATTGTGACTTTGTCAACCTCTTTCTGTTTCTCCTTTAGTAACAGGAAAAGGAATGAACTAAATGATTTCTGATGCCTCTTTCAGATCCAGTGTCCTTTGTAAAGACCCACGTGCCCTCCCCACCCCTCCTGGAGTCAGCAGAGGCTAATGACGCCTGCCCTCTTGCTCGCACTGTTATTTGTGCTTCAGATAATGCAGACCTCTGTATTCTCTACATCATTTCTCGGTTATATTAATTATGTTCCAGGCACCTCTTCCCAAACCACGCATATGATAGTAAACTTAGCGATGACAAGCTAGAACTTTCTGGACTATTCTTTTGTAGTCCTGTTCCTGATTTTTCATTCTGCACCTGCCTTCCAAAGTTTGCCATTCCCAGGGATCTTTGCATTCTGCAAGAGGAGAAGCAAATGGAGTTGTTCACGTGGGTCTCCCAGGAGGCCCGGTGAGTGAGGCGCCAGGGCTTCCGGGGATGCTGGGCCTGCGTGGACAGGGCTGGCCTGCCCGCGCGCTTCTCATCGGCCGTGTGAGGCCGCGCTTCGCCAGGAGGCCCCGTCCGTCTGTGGGCCAGACCTGGTCACCAGACCTGACACTTCACCGGCTTTGGCCATCACACCCAGCAGCTGCTTGCTGCCCATGTTTTGCCATTTCCTTTAAAACTTTCTCTCTTTTTTGTATTTCAAAAAATGATACAAATAATATAAATTTTTTTCATCAAAATTTACTTCTGTGCTTTAGAAGTAAAATCATGGAAAGTTACTGTTCCTGATTCCACCTTCGCCACCACGTCTCTACAGCAGCACCAAGGCCTCTTACCTCTTAATGCAGAGTTGTCTAAATCTGCTTCTTTCTTTTTTTTTAAGTTTATATCTTTATTTTGAGAGAGAGCAAGAACACAAGCATGAGTGGGGGAGAGACACAGAGAGAGAGAGAGAGAGAGAGAGAGAAAGAACCCCAAGCAGGCTCTGTGCTGCTGGTGAAGAGCCTGATGCGGGGCTCGAACTCACAAACCATGAGATCAAGACCTGAGCTAAAATCAAGAGTTGGTCCCTTAACGAACTGAGCTACCCAGGCGCCACTGAACGGAATCTGTTTCTGAAGTTTAGATATTTTTTGTGTGAGTTCCAGAGCCACACTGGGGGCAAAGGGCCTGGATTACTTACCTCGTGTTTCCCAGGATGCTGGTTCCCGCATTGCTGGATCAGAAAGGATTTCCAGGTGTGAAGCTGGAAGACGAATCACCCTGCGCCAGTACTCGTCTCAGCTTAGCTGCTTCCTGGTGTCATCGTCTGTGAAATACAGCTAGCCACTGTGCGCAGGGCGGAGAGGCTGTGCGGAGTGTGGTAGAGGCGGTGAGACACCTGAGGAGGGACTTTGTGGACATTGTCACTGCTCGGAATATTTCATTTCCATGTTGGCTTCATGCATGTTCTGAGTGTTATCGCTTCTATTTTTAAATTTTTAAAAAAATGTTTATTTATTTTTGAGAGAGAGAGAGAGAGAGACAGCAAACGTGAGTGGGGGAGGGGCAAGCAGGCTCCAGGCTCTGAGCTAGCTGTCAGCACAGAGCCCGATGCGGGGCTTGAACCCATGAACTGTGAGATCATGACCTGAGCCAAAGTTGGACACTTTACTGTCTGAGCCACCCAGGCATCCCTGAGTGTTATAATTTCTCTTCATACTGTGAATTTCTAGAGGACTCGTGTGTGTGTGTGTGTGTGTGTGTGTGTGTGTGTGTGTGTTTAGCGTAGCACCTAGCACAGAGGCATAAGAAAGCAATATTTACCAAGCTTGTGCTGTTGACTGGATCACGAAAGCCTGTAGCGAAGGTGTCAGTTGTGCCTTTTAGTCTTCATTTATCAGAAACAGGTACATAGACCGCATGCCCTAGATTGGGAAGTGATGAACTGGAGCATTTCAGAAGGTGATAATAACCGACCTGAGTAAGAGAGTGATGGGCACTATCTCAAGGGCATCCTATGTGTTAAATAATCCACGCACACGAATACACAGCTCCCTCCTGCAGTAGGTCGGGTTATTGCCTCAGAGTTGAGGAGACTCAAACAGTTAAGGACTGAAGTCACAATGCAGGTAAGCATGGACAGGGTTTTCATGCAGTCGTCCTGAGGCAGGGCCCCCCAGCCACCAGCTGTCTCGGGTGGGCTCCCTGCCAGCCCACCTTGCCCACCCCACAGCCCTCGCCACAGCTCACAGCTGCGTGTGCCTCTTGAATGCCAGCATGTCTGCTCCTGATCTGGTCATTTCCTCCCTGAGGATTTTTGGGATCTGTCTTTCGAGGTCAGTGCAATATGTCGGCACGCCGTAGACCACATCCTGCTCTTCCTAACATGCCCAAGCATGGATGTACATAAGCTTCTTTGGGGAAAGAGAGCAGTACCAAATAAATTGCTTATTTAGAAGTGGGAGAGCTTTTTGGAACAGATCAAAACATTATCTGTTTTTGAGTATTTGTATTTTTCTAATTTCTACACTCATCAGAAATTTTGGATTTGGCTACACTAACCATTATTAAAGTGTTTTTCTCATCCTTAGCAAGGAATGAAACATTTTGCATAGTCCAGGTAAATATTTTTCCTGTAACATCAGGAAAAACCTGTGTTGCTGCCTTTGTATGCAGTTAGTTATTTCATTGTCAATGACAGGAAGTTCAAAAGACCCCAGAAAAGAAACAAGATCCTAGTATTGGGTAATCCTGAACTAGACACGTGTGTACCTCTCATATCAATGTCCTAAAATGGTTTCTGCGGTACTTCATTAAGTGCAGCATCCACTTCTAGATAAAGTAGAGTCAGTGCTGTTATTCTTAAGGACATTGTTTAGCTGAGGACGCCAGCAGAGACGGTGCCAGCTGGTTGGTTACCTCTTGCTCTTAAGCACAGATTGCTCTTAATAGCTCGCTGTTCTCCGTAAGATGTAAACAAAATTGACTATTCAGCACCATTCTCCTCTCTTACTGTTATTGGCTTCCATAAATGTGCACTAAAACCTCAGGAGTTGTCACTGATGTGCCTATAGACAAGATGTTTCCCCGCTGTGACGTGGGGGTAAGCCTCCCATATTTGCCAGTGAAGCCAGCGCTGGTCATTTCAAGAGTCAGGGTCTGGTCTGATGTAATTCAGTTGTTTCCGAACATTTCACACCCTTACCTAAACTTGTTATTGCTGCTCACTGGGGATTCCGTCAGGGAAACACAGACTCGTGGCTCTTTTTACCTTTTGCTGATTATTATTCACACTGTAAGGGGCACTTGACAAAATGCTGCATATCCATTTACTTCATTTACATTACTATTGTTGTTGGATTTATATATTATATGCCATATCATCATTATTTATGGTTGTTGTTATTATATGTCGATTATTACTTTTGTTTTACAAATTAAGATTACAGAGGTTCAGAGAGGTGGGGTAACTTACCTGAGTCACACAGCTAGTGATGGAACTAGCCATCAGAATCCAGGCCTTTTCTGATCTGAAAATGAGGCTCCTTACCCACTCATTGTGGATCTTGAAGGCAACCTAGCAAATGTTGATTTCCAGTCCCTCATTTTGTGGTTGAGCAAGAAAGGAGGAGTGACATGCCCAGGGTCTCACTTCTGTTAGAGGTCTTGGGACCACCATGCTCCTCCCAGTACCCAGTCCTGACCCTTTCTCCCAGCCAGTGGCCCATCGCTCCCACAGGTCAGCCTGACTTCCCTGCAGTTGGTTCTGTTATAGTAACAAAGTTAGTGGGGTTTTCATGAACAAGTGTGAAAAACGTACCTTCACAGATTTAAAAAAAAAAAAAGACATGTTGAAGGCAAATGGGTATACATTCAGGGCTCACCAGCTCCTTTTGGCACGAGCAAACCAGCAAGCTCACGGCCAAGCACTGCCTGCCGCTGCCTCCCCCCCCACCTCCCCCACCACCCCCTGTTCTCAAGGTGCAACGTGGGATCCCTGCCCGTGTGCAAGGGTGTGCTCCTGCCACGTCCTGGAGGGATTTCCATTTCTACATCCAGAAGTCTGGTATGACATGAGTTTTCCTCTCTCCACCTCTGTTGTCATTCTAACTTGTCCTCAGTTGGCTGTGCCCAGAGCAGACCCCGGATGTTCCCCTGTGGCCTCCAGACTCCAGGCTTCCGATGAAGGAGCAGAGATGGAAGACTCTGCTGGCGGGGACCAAACATCCTCTGATAAGGATAGCAAAACATATCCCCAGTGAGACTGTGGTGGTTTAGTATTCAGGTCTCACCAAGAAGTCAGATCGGAAAGGGTCCCCAGGATCCTCAGTGTATTCAGTAGTCGCTCCGTTATCTCCGGTTTCAGTTAACTCGCAGTCACCTGGGGTTCAGAACACAGATGATCGTCAGAAGGACCATCAGCAGGCTGGCAGGTCAACACAGCCTGACGCTACGTCACGACGCCTGCATCAGTCGCCTCCCTTCACGTCATCGTGCGGGCATGGTGACATCTGCTGTCATGAGCGTAAGGAGAAAACAGGACAGTAAGATATTTTGAGAGACCACATTCACATATCATCTATTACTGTATATTGTTATGATTATTCTACTTTAGTACTGTTGTTAGTCTCTTACAGTGCCCAGTTTATAAATTAAACTTTGTCATAGGCGTGTGTAGGGGAGAACATAGTCTATGCTGGGTTCAGGACTGTCCACAGTTTCAGGCATCCCCTGGGGGGGGTCCTAGAAGGTGTCCCCTCGCAGATAAAGGGACTCTACTGTACTTTAGTTTCAGTGTTTATTAGTAGGCAGTGGGACAGAGAGGAGCAAGCTATGACACTTGTCACACAACCCAAAGGAGCCCCTGAGACAAGGGACAGACCCCTGACTCTGACTGAGCCCGGAAGCCACTTGACCACTGGAAAGTCTTGCTCGTCTTGACCCCAGGGAGGCCGACCAGCCTCTCTTCTTGCACATGCGTGTGAAGTGGCCGCCTGTGATACAGGCACTGAAAACGCACCTGAGTGGCCCCTTCCGAGAACACGAGAGAGGCTGTGGCCGTGGTTCGGGGAGCCGTGCTCTGTGAATAACCCCACAGCTCAAGTTCTGGTTCTTGACTGGGCAGGTGCTGGGGCTCAGTGTTGTCCCAGAGTTTTCAGAAGTGTCTCCAGCAGAGGCCTTGCAGTGTCTGTAGTATCAAAAGGATCCAGTTGATTTAGTGCAGCCCTTTTATAGCAATCGGAATATTCTTGTTGCCCCTCCAGCGTGTCCTGGTCTAGAGAAATTGGATTGTGGTTGGAAGGTTGTTGATGAGTGGAGAACTAGAGGATGATGGGAGAAAGGGCCTTAAATGACATGTCATTTGAGGGTGACAAGGCCTGATGAATCACCCACAACTGAGGATGTTCCTGCCTTCTTGACAGAGCGCCTCTCTGAAGGATGGTCAGGACAGACAGACAGACTTCTCTCTCGCCAAATCTTTTTCACTATCTTTTGAGGGGGGAGCACAGGGTAAGTGACTGCATTGTGACTTACATGATTATAATCACATTCAGACCTTCTTTTCTGACCCTATGCCGGATCCTGCACGATGAACTGGGAGCATCCCAAGTTTCTTTAGCTGCACGTTTTCAGACATCTCTCATGTCACCTCCAGAGCTGCCTACTAGCACCAACTGCACACATACACACACACACACACACACACACACTCACACACACATATTTACATATGCATGTAAATATTTTATTGATATATACTATACATACAGAAAAATGTATAAATTTTCCCAAAGTTGGTAAATTTTCACAAAGTTATTGGAGTCACGGAGCCCACACTCAGAGCAAGAAGTCAAGCACAGCCCACACCTCACAAGCCCTCTTTAAGCCACTATCCCGTCTAGAGGAACTGCTGTCTTCTAACGTCATGGGTTTAACCTTGTTTGTTTTTGAGCTTTCTAGAAATGAAACTCACTGTGCACTTTTTACTCAACCTTATGTTTGTAAGCCATGTCTGTGTTATGTGCAAATAGTGTGTTGCTATCTTTGCTGTATAATATTCCATTATAACAATATACAATTTATTAGTACATTCTACTCATGATGGACATTTGAGTTGTTTTCAGTTTGGTGCTATTATCCATAGCATTGATATGAACGTCTTGTATGCGTCGTTAGAGTGAATTGGCTATATCTTGACTCTCTCTAAGTTTGCTCTCTTTAGATAGTTTTCTCTCAGAGTTCTGGGGTGTGCTGTTGTCACTCCCTGGACTGGTTATAGGACCCCGTGTGCCCTTTCTGCCACACCATGATGCCATTGGGAGAGCGGGCCGATCTTCCCCAGCCAGACTGGAAACCCGTATCATAAGTAATCCATCTTTGTTAGTTGAATGAATTTTGTGATGAGCGGCTGGAAACTAAAATACTGGGTCTCAGTGCAATGTGAAATTGTGCAAGGAGGGACAAATTAAGGAGAGAGAAGGTCAAGTCTGAGATGCAATCAAACAAGAGAATTGAAGGACTGGTAAGATGGGGACCCTCCGTAGTCCTTTGTGGGGGTGTGATTGTCACGAGGACCAATGAGATGCATTAAGTTAATAATATGTGACCACTCCAGCGTCACCTGTCACCTACCTGTGCCCGCTGTACTCAGCCAATCTATAGTACACACGCTCCCCAACACGGCAGTGCTGGGGGGGCGGGCAGGCAGCAGCACGGTTTCTTTTTCTTTTTGGAAAGTTCTAGCAATGTAGTGAGTGAGTACTGAGAGTTCTGAGGGCAGGGTCACGGGATTGTTGGCACCCAGGAGGCAGGCATCCCAGGCATCTGACGGTAACACCGAAGTGAACTTCACGCCCGTAGAGATCTTCGTTGCCTTGAGCACTGCTCCACCGAAACCTTCCTCAGGCGTTGTGAGCCACAAACTGTTCCCAGAGGTGAGGAGCTGACTTTCCCAGTGGGATTGGCTGCTTGCTATGCACTGTGTTTGGGGAGGGTGTGCCCCAAAGACCCGTCCACCCTCAAGTATCTCCTGAGCAGTCAGCCACATGGTGCATCTGAGCACTTCTGTAATACACCCAAACCCAAACTCATGGCATCTAATTCTGAGCTGAGGCATCAGGGTTCAGACCTGAACAGGGTCCCATCAGAAGGCATCTGCCCTATTTCATACCGATCCTTTGTGTCCACATGGCTGATGATGCTGATGGTCTTGGCACTTAATACATTTCAGAAGCAGTGTCAGAATTTGGTTTTCCTTTTTTATTTTTCAAGAAGATAATGTCGTCACTTAAACACTACTTAACGTGTTGCTGTAGGCAACACCTGTGTTCTTTATCAAAGCCCCACATTGGCCACAGTTTGAGCTGGTAACTAAGAAAGGGTCAGCTGGGAAAGTCATCATAGGATTGCCTGTGGACCATTTAAAAGGCTGTGTGTGTATGTGTGTGTGCACGTGTATATGTGCGGGCATATGTGTATATTATGTGTATGCACTTCTGTGGATTCATGTGAACACGCATAAGTGCACGTGCATGTGTGACATGTGTGTGTGTGCACACATGTGTCTGTGCACATTCCCAAGCACTCACGGCTGGGGACACAGTCTGGCAGGAGGCCCGGAGCGGCAGAGACACTGTTAGTTTCTTTCCACACAGCAGGCTGCCTGCAGCTGTTTATTTTCCTGGACTTGAGGCTCTGTTCTCTGCGTGGAAGGCCTGGTGGGACCAGGACCACCCACCTGCCATTGCTTTTCTTTCCTTTTGTTTTTGGTGAGTTTTTTTTTAATCTCTGGCCGCCCTGAGTCTAGTCGTGCTTCAGTGTTAAGGGATTGACGCTTGCTAGCACTTGCTAGAATCTTCCTCAAGCCACTGATGTTCGCCACTAGCTACATTTGGGACTCAAGACACAAGCAAGTGGTTCCTAATGAGTCAGTTACAGCCTCAAAGGGCCATGTTTGTGGCCATCAGGCTTCTCAGGGTGGCAGGGAGATGGGGGGTGGTGTTTGACAGACACCCTGAAACTCATGGTTGCTGGGACCGGTGCCTGTGGAGTCCAGCTGGCGAAGGTCGAATTAGGAATGAGTTACAGCTCACAGAGGACGTAAAAGGAATTCAAATCATCTCAGTCGCCGAGAGCCCACTTCGGTGTGTGACGTTGGCTGGCCAACCAGCTGCCACAGTTCTTCAAACCTGCCCCCTACCTCTCCGACTATTCCTATTATCAGTGAGATAATTTTCTAAAAGGCACAGGCTTGGTTGGTCTAGAAGCATAACTGTCTTTACACAGATTCTGGAAGCAGTGTAAACTGCCCACT
This sequence comes from Suricata suricatta, assembly GCF_006229205.1. NCBI lineage: Eukaryota > Metazoa > Chordata > Mammalia > Carnivora > Herpestidae > Suricata > Suricata suricatta. Next base: position 135,886,218 of record NC_043706.1, read on the forward strand.
GACGGTTCACAACCACCCATGTTGCAGTGGCCAGCGGGTAAAGGCCTTGGAGGCAGGTGACTTGAGTCCCAGTCTCAGCTCTGGCCCTCAGGAGCTGAGTGTCCCTGGGCAAGCCCCTTCCCCCTCTGCTCTTCCCCTGTGAAAGGAAAGGGTTCAGCTGCTTTGCTTCACCAGACAGTCAGCTAAGAATGCCCACTGGAGCCTGTCGCTCTCCTAGGTCCTGGGAATAAAAAGCTGACCGACTGGTCACTGCCCCCAAGGAACATGGTGTCCTGTTGAGAAAGAAGAATAACCAAACCAGCAATTAGAGAGCAGCAGAAAGTGAATGGTTGTCTGGGGTGCTGTGGTGGCACCGAGGTGGCACTAAGAAATGGGAGTGTCGTTCAGAAAGGATTTCTTGCAGTGAGTGGCACTTGGGCCACGTCAAGGGGAAGGGCAGGGCATTTGCAGGACAAGAGATGACTTCCAAGGTCACTTCCAGGTCTGAAGTGTTGAGTCTAATTGAAGTGTGTGATCTTTGCAGAACTCTGGCCAGGTGGGTTTCCCTTTCCATCCCAGCCGTGTCCTGGCCTGGAGCGGTGGCCCTTGAGAGTCCCTTCCCCATCCTGACTGGACGGAGGAGCCTGCAGGAAGGCTCAGCTGTCATTCCCCCTGGATTCCTGCCATGTGCGCTTTGGCTGTCCATGCTTCTAGGTCTTTCTTCCCCAGCTGTCATGGCATTGACGTTCTTCTGGAACATATCTAGTTAGAGATGACCTGATAGTTTATGCAAGGAACAAGTTCCAGAAGAGCTCATATGATTTAAAACTCAAATAATTTGAGGGGCGCCTGGTGGCCCAGTCGTTTAAGTGACCGGCTTCGGCTCAGGTCATGATCTCGCGTCCGTTAGTTTGAGCCCTGCGTCAGGCTCTGTGCTGACAGCTCAGAGCCTGGATCCTGCTTCGGATTTTGTGTCTCCCTCTCTCTCTGCCCCTCCCCTATTCTTTCTCTCTCTCTCAAAATTAAATAAACATAAAAAAAATTTTTTTAACTCACATAATTTGAGACTAGTTTTTCCATGGATATAAGTGTATAGGAAGGCAGATGTGATCTTCAACGACATAAACCTACAACCCTTAAAGGATATTTTTGCTTGTTTTGAGCAAAATGTTTGAATAGCATAATAATACACACATAATAATAGTGTTTTACTATCTCTAACTTGCTTGCCTAAATGATTAAATTTCTAGTGTTTTTCCAACATCAATCTCTTAGTGATTGTGTAAATGACATTTCTATAGGATGATTTTAAAAGGTTCTAAATTATAATAGCAGTATATATTTAAATGGCAACACAATACTCACTAAAATCACTTCCATGTGTTCTGAGACATGAAAGGAAGGTGTTGGCCATTAGGAAGCTGGTACAAAGGGGACACCTGGTGTTTCCATTTACCTGAGACAGTCGTTCTGAATATTGGTTCTTAAGAGAATTAGGACAATAGTGTAACATCGTTGACCATTCACTTCCTGCCAACTTGGAAACGATCTTGTTCTTTAATTTTTTTTTAATGTTCATTTATTTTTGAGAGACAGAGAGAGAGAGAGAGAGAGAGAGAGAACACAAGCAGGGGAGGGGCAAAGAGAGAGGGAGACACATGATCTGAAGCAGGCTCCAGGCTCCGAGCTGTCAGCACAGAGACCAACGCAAGGCTTGAACTCATGAACTGTGAGATCATGACCTGAGCCGAAGTCGGATACTTCACTGACTGAGCCACCCAGGTGCCCTATGAAATGATCTGGTTCTTGATTAATTTTTTAATTTAGATGTTTGCATCTAAAATGAAGCTTTATTAATATTTCTATAACTTTAGTATTTCAAATTCACATAAATTCAAATCTACATAAAATGTACTTGCATTCCGTTTGCCAATATGTCTGTGAATCAGTGGAAGAGAGTAAGACAAAATCGGGCACCTGGGTGGCTCATCCGGTTAAGCATCCGACTTGAACTCAGGGCATGATCTTGTGGGTCTGGGGTTTGAGCCCCGCATCGAGCTCTATGCTGACAGCTCAGAGTCTGGAGCCTGCTTCAGATTCTGTTTCTCTCTCTCTTTCTCTCTGAATCTCCTCCACTCGCACTCTGTCTCTCTCTCTTTCTCTCTCTCTCAACAATAAATATACATTAAAAAAAGACAAAATGTACATGCAGATATATATTTCAAACCATGGAATGTTGAGCTGAAGGGCTCATCTGGGGATGACAGCCAGTCCAACTTCATTTATAGATGGAGAAGTAGGGGCCCAGCTATGTAGAGTCAGGAGCTCAGATAGTGAGTCAGATCTTTTTTGTTTGGGTTTATGGATTGGAGTCAGGCATTTTAGCTAACTCTGAGGTTACAGTAGTCTAGCTTGGTGCCCACCGTGCAGTATAGCTCAGAAAATTCTAAAGATCAGCCTTGAGTAAGGCACTGCTGTGTTTTCCACTCTGAACCTTAGCTTTAGAGCAAGAGACTTCTTAGAGGTAAGCAGAGGCTAGTCTGCTTCCTGTAAAGATGGAAATCAGAAGCAGCAGGGGAGGGAAGGTGCAGACCCTGAAATCTGCAGCCACACCTCTCCCCTCCCCCTCACATTGGAGCAGCTCTGACTCTTCCATTGAAGGTTGACCACATCAGGCTGCCAGGTCCGTCCGTCCGTCCGTCCGTCCCTCCGTAGTGAGGAATGCTTGCTTCGGAAACCAGTAGTCCCAGAATAAAGAGGCAGCCTTTGAGATGGTTGTCCTAATTAACCTAATTAAGCTGTAAATGGCCCGAATATGTAACAAATTGCATTTGAAAAGCCACAAAGCTGGCTGCACAAAGATACTCAACTTTGGCATGAATTAGTCCTAGGTTTGCCCTTTGCACTCACTACTTAGATGACCTTTGACATGTTGCTTATTGGCGCCATTTCCACATGTGCAATACCGACCACAGGATTGTTGTGAAAAGTCAATGCAGCCTTTGTTTCAGGTGCCTGGACCGACCATTCAGTACATTCCTTCCAGCCTTTATAAATGCAAATATTATGTCAAAAGCCAAACAGACAAAAATGGCTTTCACAACTAAAAATGAGAAATTCCACCATCAGATAAAGTTTAGACTTGATACCTAATCTCACATGACTTCAAACATTATCCAGAAACTGGTAAATGCCTGTTCACAAACAGGAATGGATTTGATAACGTGAGACTAGTTTTCACACCAGATCTTTCATTAAATGTGTGAGTGGGAGTGAGATCTGGCTTCTGGGCCTTGTTGGCCCCCACCCCCAGCCCCCCGTTTTCCTCTGATCTTAGGGAAATAACTGGCCTAGGAAATCCAGGAGTGTCCTTGCTGGTGGTATGGATTTTAAGGAAATTATTTCTTTTCTGGTCTCAAAAAAAGTTAGCAAAACCATTTTTAAAGAGCTTTTTTTATTATCTGAAAAGTAATTTTCTAATGATTTATAGAAGTCTACTTACTTTAAATTGTGTTTTTCTTTTCTTCGCTTCTATTTCCTTTCCTCCACCCACCTGCTTCCTTCTCTCCATACAGAACAGGTTAAAAAAAAAAAGAAGAGGTTTTCTCCCATCAGGCTCTGGGGCTTGGTGTCCAAACTGCTGCCTGGCAGAGGCGTTGCTGTCTGTCCTTCCAAGAGCAGGCTGGAGAACAGTTTCCCCTTTCTCTCCCAGTCTCTCTCTCTCTCTCTCTCCCCCCCCTCCCAGTCTCTCTCTCTCTTTCCCAGTCTCTCTCTCTCCCAGTCTCTCTCTCTCTCTCTAGCCTTGGGGTTATTTGTCACTGTGACTCTACATATGGTATTTTCAAGTTGTCTTTCTTTGATTGCTAGTGAGGTTGACGCCATTTTAATTTGTTCTGTGTTAAGGTCCTTCCCTGCCCCTTGGAGGGCCATCTGCTTTATTTTGTTTTATGGTTTATGTAACCAGTGATGTGTGCTCTAAAATGTCTTTCTCAGTTCGTCTGTATCCACAGTATATTAATGGAAGCCCTTGGACTTTGGCCAGTGGTGTCCTTTTCAGTCTTCATTGCCACTGACATTCTTTCTTCTTTCGGTGTCATTGTGTGGGTTCTGACAGACTGAGGGGGGGGCGGGGGGGGCGGAGCCAGGAAGAGGGGGATCCCATGTGTCTCGTCAGCAGCTGTGCAGACCCCACCAAAAAGACTTTTGACTTTTATGCCTCTCACAGAAATATCAAACCACAGGGGCGTACAAGTTGACATGGCCTGATTCCAGAGAGAATGTTCTTTAAACTCATTAAAAAAACAAAGATTCACTGATAAATATTTATCTCTTACGATTTTGTTTAAAAGGTAGAAATATTTCCTTAGGAAACAAAACAGAGGGAAACGAGATGTTTGGTAGTGTGTAGCACACCATTCACGAAATGCAGGGGGTAAATACGCGGATTTAAGAGGACCATTAGGAGATGCCGAGTGGTTTATTTGTGCTCACTTCACAAATCTCACTTCTGTTCATTTGGAACGTCTTACTAGGTACCAGTTTTCCAGCTCCGTGGCTGAATTTTTAGGGTCTCTTCTGTGGCATGTGGTCGTACATAAACATATGTCTTCCCTTTCCATAGTCATTCCCTAGATCTTATTTTACATGTTGAGAAGTAAGATCTGGGGGGTCACTGCATGTGTAAAATGTTCACATCCCCTTGAACACAGTCAATTAGATCACGAAGCGCCAACTCAAGCTTTAGTTAGGGATCGAATCCAACGAATTAATTTGTTAAGTTCTCCCTGCCCTCCAGAGCGATCCTGTATGCCACTCAGTCAACATCACAAGTAGAAAGGATGTTCAGGATTTATTCCAGTAAGTGATTCTGTTAGGAAGAAGGATATTCCATTGTATTTGGCAGATGTAATTTCCGAGTGTGCCAGTGCCTGATGGAGCCGCGTGCGGTAGGGAGCTGTTGCCCTGTAAGCATTACTCCCAGAATTCCGTAGCTTGGAGCAACAAGCATTTATTCTCTGTGGTGTCTGGGGCAGTAATCCAGGGTGACTTAGCCATGTCCTCTGGCTCAGGGTGTCCCATGGGGCTGCAGGCATCTCAAGGCTTAACTGGGGGAGGATCTGCGTCTAAGCTCACGCACATGCCCATTGGCCAGAGGCCACCTTCGCGAACCTTGCCCCAGGAGCCTGTCCATCCACGGTTCAGCACGGCCTCCCAGAAGGAGTGCAAGAGAAAGTGAGCAAGAAGTTGCAATCTTTTTTGTAACCTAGTCGTGTTAGTGATAACCCCTCACTTTTGCCATTTTCTAGAAGTCATCAGGGCCAGCCTCCGCTCAAGCTGGGTCTGAATACCAGCGGGCAGGGGTCACTGGCGCCATCCAGTATGGCTACCTCCCGTACTGTGAAAGGACTTGTTTCCATGGTGTTTTAGTTAAAATGATTCAGGGCAGCAGAAGGCATGACCGTCATGCCTCCTCTAGGCCCAGTGCTGCTGAGTGGCTGTGGGGGCCGTGGCGTTTCCTGCAACTAAACCCATGGGGCAGTTACTTACTGGCTTCAAGCTGCTGTCGCTTTCTCCACCACACTCCTCTCTCTCACAGATGGCTCACTCACCCTCTCTTCCAGTGGCACCAATCACTTTTCTTCTGGAGTTCCTCTCTGAGCTTTGAAGCCAAACTTCTTCCCAACTCACTGATCTCTGAAACAAACGCACAACTCCCGTGGGCTTTTCCTTTAAACTGCAGAGAAGCCATGGAACTCAACTGAAACAAGCAACAACAGAGAAGGTGGAAAAGTACCAGAAATCCCACAAGTGCAGGACTAGCTCTTGTAGGAGGAAAGGAATAATATTTAGGGAGTACTGAATGTATACTCAGAGACTTTGCTAAAGGTCTTCCAAATATTAACTCATCCGTTCTCAAACGAGCACTACAGTGGGACTGTCATTACCTATAACTGACCGTTATTCCAACTCAAAACCCAGGGAAACTAAAACTCACCAAGAATAAGTAACTTCTTCAAGTTCATAGAGTAAGTGCCAGGTCTAAGAATTGGAGCCAGTTGGTTTGAGTCCAGTGCCTATGGCCTCGCCACATACCACGGAACTTGTCAGGTGGCCCGCTGGACCCACTCCCCAGATTCTGGTGTGGAAGTGAGTCAGGTTCTTGTCTTACCTGTCAGTCTTCTTGGTCTTGCCGGAGGGAAGTTCTCAGACTCCAGATAAGGCTAGGAATAAGGTGGTACCCTCCGCAGTCTCTTCCAGTATCTTCACACTCTGGCATTTACTCTGGGCTATTTTTCTTCTTCACAGAGGAGGTATTTTATCATTTAGGAGTCTGGCCCACCCTCGGCTTCATGAATGAGGAAGGGGCTTCGCTACCTGCTCCCACATCATCACCAGTCTTGAAATGGCCCCCTTTCCTCCTCCCTACTTCAGAATCGGTGAACGCATCTTCCACTGGACTAAGACATACGCACCAAGTGTTTGTTGGGAAGGCTGTTTCCACTCTTCGGACCTACTGGCGGAGCTGAGAGCCAAATTATTGAACAACTGCTGAAGCAAGGACGTGGGGGCCTCAAACCTGGGCAGACGTTAGCTTAGCTCCTGGATCATGGTGAGGCCCACGGGTATGGGGAGGGACTGGAGGAGGGAATGTGGCTGGGGAACACTCAGGCACTTGGACACCATGTTTGGTGCCACAGAAATGTACTTCCGTGTAGTTACATGGCTCTGTATTTCTCTTCCTAGAAGTAGTAGTTCATAATACTTCTGGGGCATGAACCATTTAAAGAATCCATGCATCTTCTCCCAGCAGACTGGGAACCCCATAAACTCTAGATTAAGCCATGGCCTAAAGCAAGGCATGGCCTCTTCTCTCATTGCTGGGAGCCTGCTGGAGCCTCAGCCCACACAGCTGGGTGACCTGAAGGCAGGTTCCCATCGGCAGGGCTGGCTGCCTCACAGCCCTAACCTCCTTCCAGACTTGCGACTCCTCTTGTCTACTCTTTTTTTTTTTTTAAGTTTATTTATTTTGAGAGAGAGAGAGAGAGCGCACTCATGCAAGTGGGGTTAGAGAGACAGGGAGATAGAGAATCCCAAGCAGATTCTGCCCTGTCAGCTCAGAGCCTTACTTGGGGCTCGGTCTCACAACCCTCAAGATCCTGAGTCAAAATCCAGAGTTGAGACACTTAGCCGGACTGAGCCACCCAGGCACCCTCTTGTGTACGCATAAGGAGAGGCTGAATTCTCAGCTCATTTGTACAACAGCAGGGATTGATACTCCTTGGTTTGGTTTACCCATTTTCCTAGGTTCCAACCCAAATGTCCTATTCAATAACTCTTCCCTTTAACAAAGCATTTTTGCAAAGCTTGCCACTATGTTTAACCAACATCAAAATCCTGTCCTCTTGCTCAGGGCACACACATTCCACTGAGGAAAGAAAGGAGGGGCAAAACCCTAACTGATGGAAATGACTGCTAGAAAAAGACTTCAAGAACTGTCCAGAATGAGCCACAAAATATTGCCACTGAGCACTTAGGCACAAGCTAGAGAATTAAGGGCCAGCTCGGTGGACCTCTGCAGTATGACATCACAAGGTCTCACAAGGACTGAAGACGTGAAGTGGTTTTCCTTGGCAGTCACGTGACCCCTCTCTCAGGCGTTTGTCTCTGGAAACGTCTCTGGATCCTGCATAGAGCTTGGCGGTTCTTTTGGACTCTGCACATTCTACTGACTGCTCAGATCAGCTGGATGATGGCTGGCAGGAGCCCCGGATAAATGACGACTTAGTCCTGGGGGAGGCGCCGCCGTCTGATCTTTCCCCCGTCTGTCCGTTGTATCGTTCTCCAGCTTTCCCACTTGACTCTCTGGCTTTGCCATCTGCTTGGCAAAATTCAGGGAGTGCGTGGCAGTCATTTGATTTATTGTGCTTTTCATGACAATAACATCTTCCAAACATTCCATCCCGATAGCCAGGCGTGACTTCCTTTGCCTAACCCCCGTTGTTGGGCTCTCATCGAATACACTTTTCCCAGATGTGGCTCCACCATATCCCCTAAGGTGATTTTCATGATTTTCCCTAGAACTAATGAACGCTATTTGCCTTTTGACCTCCTCCCTTAGGAAATTAATAGTCATGTTTGCCACTGGGCAGTGCTCAGGAACTTGTTTATGTAAAAATGAGCTGAAAAGATCTTTATCTCAGCAGTGTGTGGCTTAAAGGAAAACTCAAGTAAAGAGACAGTATGGAAGTTTAGCCACAAGAGACCCCCCACATGGCTCAGTCGGTTAAGTGAAAGTTTAGCTGCAGAAGAGTAGACTTGGAAAAGGGCAAGTAGATGAGTGGGATGGCCAAGGCATTAATTGTTCAGCATGATATTTTTCGGTTTTTTTCAAAGAGTTTCCTAAAAAGTATATCACTGTGCCCAGTAGTATCTCGTAAAAATATCCCCCAGGTTTCTAGATGTTACCTGGCACCTTCCACTGGTTCTCACGTGGTCTCTCCTGCTTGACAGGAATGTAAATCAGAGCAGCATTTTCAGGTACTGAGGCTTGTGTTGAAGTGGGAGCTTTGGACTTTCTGCACCCCACCCTCTTCTCATGAGAAGCGAGTTATTCCTTGAGCATAGCCTGGTAATTTTAGGAAGCGTCTCTTTTTTTCATAAATGAGAGTTTTGCTTTAGCATTGTACTCATCAGGAGCCTCAGAAGCAAGACTAACCAATGCCATGGTCATAGGACATAACTACCTTTAGAAATAGCAGGAGCAGTCTTCACCGTTCAGTGTCGAAGCTCATTTAGCGGGGACTCTGGGGACACAAGCACTGCTCTGTGTAGCAGCTATGGAGCTGGCTGTTTCTCAAATGAAATTGAGAGGCAGAAGCTGAGAGCAGCCATCTTGACCTTGGAGCACGAAGGTGTTCTCCCTCACTAGTCTTCCCTGAAGCTCAGGGTGTGGCCTAAGAGATTAAGGCTCTGCATGTCCCTGGAGGCTCAGAAACCAAAATGTGGCCTGCACCCCTTCCCGTGTCCTATGCACTGGGGGCTCTGGCTCTCCACCCTTCACAGCCGCCCCACGCCGTTCCTTGGACACATCTTCCCGAGTCTTCACGCCGCAGGTCGGGCTCCAGCCCGCGCTCACAGCAGTCGGGACCTTGTACTTAGCTGTCTCTCTGGCTCATCTATGAATTGTTCCCTTTCCTGCCCATCTGCTGGTGATCCGTCATTGAAGGTGCCATCTCTCATGACTCCTGGGCCTGTCTTCTCCCCAGACTGGGCCAGGCACCTTCAGGCGATATCAAGTTTCAGGCTTTCTAGGCATTCTTAATTACATAGAATGAGAGTAATTGAGATCATTATAAAAAGGTGGAAACAGGTATAACTGTGATGATATTTTACTAAGAAAATGTAGAGGGTGCAGATGAGAACTTATGATTGCTGGGGACGGGGGGGATGGGTGAGTTAGGTGAATGAGATTAAGAGGTGCCGTCTTCCAGTTATAAAATAAATAAGACATGGACATGAATATGGAATATAGTCAATATTTCAACAACTTTGGCGACACAGGGTAACTAGACTTGTGGAGATCATTTTGTAATATATATAAATATCAAACCACTATGTTTTATACCTGAAATGATTATAATATTGAATGTCAATAATTCTTTGATAAAAAGAAAAGAAATGCAGATGTTACTGTGGTATGATTGAGAAAATGTGCCATGAGCACAAGGGCTTTGAAGACAGCCACGTCTGATTTGAATTCTCCTCCTGGACCCATCATACCTGGATGTCTTCAGTCAAATTAGTGAACCTTGTATGACTTAGTTTCCTCATCTGTAAAATGGTCTCAATAGTAATACCAAGGTCATCAACTTTTTGTAGAGAGTTTATGAAATATATACTTCCTGAAACTGCTTGAAGTGTAGATTTTTGATCAACAACTGGGAATTTCTGTTCTCTCCCTGCAATCTCCCTGTCTACTGCCTGTGACTTAAAAAAAAATTTTGTAATGTTTATCTTATTTTTGAGAGAGAGAGCATGAGCATGGGAGGGGCAGAGGGAGAGGGAGACACAGAATCCAAAGCAGGCTGAAAGCTCAGAGCCTGATGCGGGTCTGGAAATCACAAACCACGAGACCATGACCTGAGCCTTGGCACTTAACTGACTGAGCCCCCCAGTTGCCCCCCGCTGCCTATTACCTTAAAAACTGTGTGACCACATCTCTGTACCTTGCAAGGGCAGTGTATCCCTCCGTATCTGTCTGATTTGACCTTGCCTTCTAATGAGCTGGATAATTACATGGTAGGAGTCCTTCCCACCGTCAGGGAAGAGAAATGCCTTTATTTTATTTTATTTTTTTAGTGCAAAAGAACTGTGAAAATAGAATAGTCAATAGCATGGATGGTGTTTAAGGGGGCAAAAGGAATAATCTGTTAATGATGCCCCTTTAGACACTTCATTTTATTCATTTTTAATTTCTTTTTTTATTTCTACTGGATATACGCTTCTGGAGCTTTCCTTACCCGATGGCTACCAACCTGGTGTCAAAGGGTTCATGCGCTTATTAATTTCTTCACCTTATTTTGGTTTTGTTCCTGTCCTTTTGGGAAATAGAATTTTTTCCCTTAAATACGTGTGTAGCTTTTTAATTCTCTACTTAAAGATAACCTATTTCCATTTTGTGTAAGTTATGATATTACTATTGTTCAAATAATGGTGTCTTTGCAAACGACATTGTCCTGTGAGTTTATGAGTGAAGTTGCTTACCCGTCCAAACTCACATCATCTCTGTCCGAATGATCGGCTACTATCATCCGCATCTAAGACGTTTATGACGATCGGGCATATGAAAAACCAAATCTTCAACTCCTCTTCGATCTTAGAGAAATATTAGAAAGGAAATTTACCTGGTAATTCCTTCTCTGCAAAAGGAGGTATGTGGCCCTCCTTCTCCCCCAGGAAGAGAGAAGAAGCAACCACAATGTCTGGGTGAGGAGGGCTTTATTTAGCAGGGCAGGAGAGAGGTGTCAGCCGAAGTAGTGAGGACTCTGAGATGAGGCTCTGCTCACGCTCATGCCCAGTTTCTTTAACTTTTCATCTGCATGATGGTCTTTGCTATAAATCGCCTTGCAGCTCACCACCCACGGTGTGGACCCACATCTCTCAGGTCTGCTCTGAGGGTTCTGTTTCGTGCAATTCAGTAAATATTTGCAGAGTGCCGGCCCTGCAGCAGGAAGTGTCGGGGGTGCTGGGGATACAACAGTGACTCAGCGAGCCGCAAAGACCCCTTCCTGCTGGCCTTGCACTTGCAGCAGAGTCCAGTCTAGGTAGGTCTGAGAAGGCCCCACCTTATCACTTGGCAGTCAACCCAGGGAGGCCTGGACACAGTAAGTGAAGGGTTTCATGGCCCCATGTTCTTGCTGATGCCATTCCTCTTTGCTGGTCTAACTTTTGCTTAGCCATCAGTACCCTTTCCAGAAAGCCTTCTCTGATCCCATCCAGGCTAACAAAGCTGGTTCCCTTCAGCGTTTGCTCAGTACACTCTCTGTATCCCTGTCACTAAACTTGTTATTGTGTTTGTAGTTAACCGCTTTGGGGTCTGTCGCTACTATTAGAATGTGAGCCCCTTGAGGGGCGCCTAGGTGGCTCAGTAGGTTAGGCGTCTGACTTCAGCTCAGGTCATGATCTCATGGTTCATGAGTTCAAGCCCCGTGTTGGGCTCTGTGCTGATGGTTCAGAGACTGGAGCCTGCTTCAGATTCTGTGTTTCCCTTTCTCTCTGCCCCTGTCTCGCTCATGTTCTGTATGTGTCTCTCTCTCAAAAAAGGAATAAACAATAAAAATAAAATGAGCCCTTGAGAGCAATGATCTCGTTTTGATCTTCTTGTATCCCTGCCATACTGCCTAGTGTGCTGGCATGTAGTATGTGCTCAGTAAGAGTGTGAGGAGCAGTTGGATGAAGGAAGGAATGATGTTCAGTGACTCCAGACATCCACAGTATCCACAACACTTTCTTTCCATCTGTAAAAACTTTCCAAAACTCATAGGCCAAATGTTTCTGAGATCATCTTCTTCATAACACCCAAGATGACTTTTTCATAGCACTAGCTTCTGGACACTGAAGGAGAAGACTTTGCCAGTGTGATGGGTCAGGGCAGGGAGCACACTCTATAAGAGAGACCTCAGTTATGTGTAAAACTGTGTTCACTGCTTGAGCAAACCTAGGAGAGCAGACAGAGGCCTTGGGGGTGGGGTCCCTGAAAGCCAAAGCACTGGGAACAACAGCTACCAGGAGGGAGGAGACCATGGAAACCACAATTATATGCTGAGTGGGACCAGCAGCACTACGCCCACACAGGACCACATCCCAGCAGAGAGCCTGATGTCCGCCAGTGTCTCAGGCCAGAGGAGAAGGCTCATTGATTTTAAGTGTGCAGTCTAAAACAAGGCAGAGAATTTTCATCCCCAAAAGGTTTTCCTGAACATATAATGATTAAACTAATTTGTACTTAGTTGAATATCTCTCCATTGAATAGTCCATTCAGCCATGATGCTCATCGTGGAGCTGTCCAGCACTCAGGTTCAACGCCATGAACATGGCCAGTGTTTGAAAGTTTAATTTGTGCAGCTTTTCATCCTGAAGGCCTCCTTTCCCATCCCGCCCTCCTTGGACACAGCCCCAACCCAAGGAAAGGAAAAGAGACCCTGCAATGAGTCTGAGACCCCAGATCTCCACGAGGGTGCCCATGGGTGTCTTGGCACATGTGGCCATGCTTCTTGGGCCTCTTTCTCATCTGTCCCCTTGGGGTTGACTTTGCTTTTAATTGTGACATAAGAGCACCAGGGTGTAGTTGTCTCTGTTCTTAATATCTAAATGTCCAGCTTAAGATGGAAACCCACAAGGGTGGCTAAAGGAGAACTTTCTTCCATCACATGCCTGTGAGAAAATGTGCAGACCAGAGATAGGAGATAACTCAAGTTTTGTGTCTTTAAATATATGATACTCTTCACCTCGCCACATGCAGATCTGATTACAGACACCTGCAGAAATCCGGGGCTTTCACCCTCTGAGGTTTTGATCTAACTTGGAATATGCATTATTGTCAAGCATCTTCTTTACTGATACTTGATTTTTTTTGAAAGCAGAGACAGATTTTAATATTTGGCAATTTCTTCCCCCTTTTTTTCGGTTCAATGAAAATTTATGCATTTATTTTTAATCCTATATTTTCCACTGCAAAAATAAGCCATGTTTAATTAAGAAAAATTTGAAACTACCGAAAAGGACATATGCTCCACAAAATGACCCCCATATCTTTCACCATGGATAATGAAGTAATGTTTTAGGACATAGACTTTACTTTGTGGATATAAATGTGCGTTTGAAACAAAATTGGAATCATCTCGTGTCTACTTTGTAGTCCATGTGTTTTTGATGCCTATTCAGTTCATGCGACAGGTATTTATTCAAGGCCTGCTATGTGCCGGACTCAGTTGTAGGCGCTGTGGGTTACGTCTCAGAACCAAGTAGGCAAAATTCCTCATGGCTTTGAGTCTTTCTCCCGTGGGAGAGTCAGACCATGAAGAAGTGAGTGTGTACAGTACGTGGGCCAAGCAAGGTTAAGTGATAGGAGGGAAGATAAAGCCCGGAAAGGGCCAGGAGCGCAGGCGTGTTAGTGGTAGGCGGGCTGGGAGTTTACCCCGCACGGTCAGAGAAGGTTCTGCTGAGAAAGTGATATTTGAGCAAAGACTTGGAGGAGGTGGAACAGCTCTGTGGCTCCCTGCAGGATGGCATCTAGGCGGGGGGGGGGGGGGGGGGGGGGGGGGGGGGGGGGGGGGGGGGGGGGGGGGGGGGGGGGGGGGGGGGGGGGGGGGGGGGGGGGGGGG
>NC_043706.1:135900179-135972247 GCF_006229205.1 Suricata suricatta
AATAAATGCACAATAGTGATACATGATTTTAAAACTGCTGTCTAGGGGGCACCTGGGTGGCTCAGTCAGTTAAGCATCTGACTTTGGCTCAGGTCATGATCTCATGGTTCGGGGGTTTGAGCCCTGCATTGGGCTCTGTGCTGACAGCTCAGCGCCTGGTGGCTGCTTCGATTCTGTGTCTCCCTTTCTCTGCCCTTCCCCCACTCACACTTGGTTTCTCTCTCTCAAAAATAAATAAACATTAAAAAAAATTCCTGCTATGTAAGTCTAAAATAACTTTCTCAATACCTGTACAATACAGGTCCCAAGTGATTAGAGAGTATTGTCTTATTTGGCATATTTTTTCTTCAGTGAGTCATCTTAAAATGTTGGCCCCTCAGGTTTGATGAAATACAGAATTATGAATAGAACCTTCGTCCTGCTGAGACTTCTGTACAGAGTTGCCAAAATGGAGTTGGAGCGGACACCCCTTCATGTGTGACACACGGTCTGAGCAACCAGACTTAACATTCTATTTAGGGCTGGGGTGAGTACGGTCTCTCCTCCTGCCCCTCTGTTGGAGCCCCCACCTCCAATCTCAGCAAGTCGCAGGGATGGGGGCCTTTCTGCAGGGACCTCTCTGGTCCTGCCCTTTCTTATGGGTCCAAGATGCACTTAAAGCAAAGTGATGGTCCTACCGTGGCCAAATAGCTCAACGGCCACACTCCATCTGAAAATGACAGAGTCGTCTGAGTTAGGACTCTAATGGAAAATCTGGGATGTTAGGTTGCCATACCTAAGTAATCGTATCATTAAAGAGCCGGTCTTGGGACAGAGAAATACTGGCTCTCCTCCCTGTGATTCACACACTAGCCTGAAGCCTTTGGCTTCCTGGAATTTTCAATCAAATTCAAAAATCACTTGGCAAAAGCTTTGAAATGCCACCATCCTCCTAACCAGGTCTAGGACTTTCTCAGCAGTGGATGGGTATGTTGGGCTGTTTGCGTGTCGTGACTTGAAAGGTGTATTTTAAACTCCAGATTCTCAGGTTCTGTGGCTATCATTGGAATCTGTCTGGGTGGTCTGGGAGGCCTCGAGTTCAGAATAATGACCCTTGATTTTGTCACACAGGAGCTGTACAGGCTTCAGGCAAGACTGTGCTGTTGGGGGACATGCCTGCAGTGACCACAGCCCTCTGGGAGGCCTGCGGGGACAAACCACATTCCTTAGCAATTGTCCTCTCCTGAGTCCGTGAGCTTCGCCTGCCCCGGAATGGTTTACAAATGTGTGTGGAGATGTGCCCTCACCCACCTCACCTCTCTGGGTTTGAGTTTTCCTCACAGTTTTCTTTTGATCTATCTCCCCCTCTTTCCCTGGATTCATTTATTTAAATTCCTTCCTTCCAGGGTCACCTGGGTGACTCAGTCCGTTAAGCAGCCCACTCTTGATCTTGGCTCAGGTCATGATCTTAAGATTCGTGAGTTCAGGCCCCGCATCAGGCTCTGCGCTGACAGTGTGGAGCCTGCTTGGGATTCTCTCCCGCTCTCTCAATCTCTCTCTGCCCTTCCCCTACGTGTGCTCACTCTCTCTCTCTCACTCTCTCTTTCAAAATAAATAAACTACAAGTTAAAAAAGTTCCTCCCTTCCAGATCATATTCATAGATCATCATTATGGTCAGTTAGTAAGAAGGGGGCTTTTCAGAACTGGAGGCGGCCAATAGGGAAGTAGTACTCTTGGGAGCTTTATGAAATCATTGTTGTTTCCCCCCATTCTAGACTTGTGAGTGGATGTTATTTCTGAATCTGCTTTTTCTCTATTTGTCTCTAGGGAAGGTGCACTTATCTTTGGCCTCTAGCAGTACATTTATTTCTAAATGTGTGATTAAGGGACAAATCATACAATGAATGATGTTTATGTCCCTGCCTATAAATGAAAAATAAATTTATTTTACAATGACTCATATGAAAAGAAGAAAGATCATTCTTATTATAACCCTCACAACCTCTACCCCTCACAAGGCTACTCTGTTATTATTTCAGACATGTGAGTCATTGGCTTAGATTATTTCATTTTATGATCATTTGCCTTAACTATCTATTACCAAAAGACATTGTGTCCAAGATTCTGGAATTTAAAATAACAGGGTAACTTTGTGATTTCTGAAACATAGAAATGTCTTTTGCTAGATACAGCATCACGGAAGGGAGGCCACCTCCCCCTCCTGTACAAACTTCAAGTGCACGACTCTTTTTTCTGTGTGTAAAGAATCTGGTGTTTATACTTCCGGTGTACAAGACAGAACACGAAGATCACATGTGGGCCGTGTTGTGGTCAGTGGTCATGAGCCGCAATTAACAGGATTTTTTTCTGTATATGCATCCATTTGCAGGCAAAACAAAATTTAGAAGATGATACGAATCGTTTTGAGATGGGAAAAGATTCTCTACTTTTTGTTCTAAAGGCCACTTGGTTTTAATGTCTCCGCTACATCTTGTTAATGTTTTGTTTTGTTTTTCATTTTAAGTAAAGCTAATCTTCCCCCAAAGAATGTCCTGTGGAAAAACAGAGAGACCTGACTACCCAATAATGAAATCCAGATTTGCTATCTGAAATGTTTCAGAAATTAATTTAGTCCAAGGAGCCTCATCCAAGGAATCAGTTTTATGTCAAATTCTAACCTACGAACCAGTCTCTAAAGATGATGCAGAATTAATGACGGTACTGATTCTGGGATGTCGGTATATGTTTAATGGTTAAAAAAAAAAAAGTCATAATTAATGACAAAACACACTGAGTACATAGTCTCAGAAAACCTAACATCCAGGTAGATAATAGTTTCACCCTTCATGGATAGACATCAAAACAGAATTAATTATTTTTTATAAAGTTTTGGGAAGACTGCTAGTAGAAGTGAAAATATCCCTCCTAATCCTTTTGGCGATGCCACATTTTCTAATCTTTACCCTGAAGGCAGCGACAGTTCCTGCTGGGTATTCACTCATCACACCCAGAGCTTAAGAGGCCCCACTGACGTGCACTGTGGGGAGGGGGGTACCGTAATGGCTTTTTATCATGTTAGCATTTCCTTTGTCTGGTGCTAAATTAGCTCATTTCTTTCATGTTATGAAAACACACGCTTTTAGATTATTTTTCCCCCTCCTGCCACTTTCCCATTGAGCCTTATGAAGATTAAGATGCTCGTAGCCTGTTTTCCGCAGGCCCTGGGTTGTATGTAGGTCACAAGTCTTCAGATGGAAAAAGACTCCGTTTGGTGTTTATATCTTTGACAGCTGCATCATCGTCTTGAATCACATCCAGGCCCTCGGGGGAAGGAGTCTTCCTCCTCACAGATGGCGCTCAGAATTGGAGATCCCAGGCGCAGTTGCTCAGAAATGTGAAGGAGCCATTTTCAAGTTGTCTGAGCTCAGGCTAAGAATCTGCTTGGCCGCTGGCAGTGCTTGGGCTAGGAAGCCGTGCCAGCTGCTGGGGCGGGCATGTGGGGTTTCCCATTAGTCTTGCCTCCTTCCGGAGGTCTAGTGATCACTGTCGTGGGCAGGGTCTTTACCAGAAGGACCACGGGTGTTCTCTGCTTTCTCTGAGCAGCCGTTGGAGGGTGCCTGGGTAGCAGTGTTCTCATCGTTTGCTCAGGGGCGTGAATTCTGCTGCTTTGTATAAAGAGCATTGTCCAAGATTTCAAAGACAAACTGGACATTGTTCTTTGTCCCACAGAGGCTGGTTGGACAGGGGGACTGTCACAAGCACCTAGTATTGTACAAAGTCATACCAACGTAAGGCGCTTTATCCGCTAGGACTTTAGGGCATGGCGTGGGGTGAGGGGTTAGAGGTTCTAGTTAATGCTCATGGGATGTGTGCATGTTGCACACTCAACTCAGTGGACCAGGGACAATCTACTCCTTCTCTTGGCCAGAGAAGCCTCCTCGACAGGGCATATGCTAAGCACCCGTTTGAAGGAAGTTTCCTGCAGCTCCCTTAAGCTTGTACCTAGCAGGCCTAGAAGATAGAAAAATGAGTTCTAAACACAAGATGCATTGTTGATGTTGAAAGCATGGCTGATTTGACTTTCCTCCTCTTTTCCCTGTTACTATAAAATTCAGTTGAATGGGGCTCATTCATTCAGTCACTTAGCAAGTTATTTTCCAGACATTTGCCCTATGTGAAGCATTGTGCCGGGTGTTGTGAAGGACCCAGCAATGAGCAGGGTCAAGTCTTGCCTTCCAGGACCTCCAGTCCAGTCAGGTGCATGGGGCATGTCCACCAACACCACACGTACCACAGAGAGGAACAAATGAAATATTACAGAGGTACAGAGAAAGAAGCCATCACTTCTGCTTGGGGTTGAGCCAAGAAAAAATTTTCACAAAGTCTTTATAGGAACTTGAACATTGGGTGTCGGGGCATTCCAGCCACAAGGGCTGGGTGAGCAGATGCCTGTTTTGGAAGGCGGAGAGGTCATGATGCCTGAGAAAGAACATAAACTTAGCAGGAAAAGGGGAGTCATTACAGGCTTTGGAGCAGAGGTTCGTGGTCTCGAGCTGACGGGTGGTTATGGCAGATTCAAGTGGGGGCGTGACAGCCAGGGGGCTGAGATGGCATTCCAGCTGTCCCCCGCGCCAGAGAAGCCGAGGACTACAGTGCGTGGGAGTTACTCCATGAGGTGCCTGCAAGGATGGGGCGGGGCAAAGGGAGGCGGAAGAGTGGGCCTTGGGCAGGAGGAAGGCTGCCTTCTTTCTAGGAAGGGGGAGGGATCATGTGGTGCCCATGGGGCATTGAGGTTCCCTCGGGGGCTTCTGAGAAACTCACAGACTCCAGAGAGAGCCAGATTAAACATCTGGGGGACCCAGAAGTGCAAAGCCACCTTGCAACAGGGCTTTTCAAACCAACACTTGCCGGTCCCCTTCCTGCCACTCGTCTTTTCATCTCCAGCCACCAGCGGCTAGAAACGGCCCTTGGCCAAGTTAGAGGTCTCCACCATTAACTGGATTGCCACATTTTTAATTATTTAAATGAGACCATTTGCCACTTACAGTGAGCAAACAACTTCCTGTCACCTTCATCTCATGACCAGCCCGAGTTTTTACCCAGGGGCAGGAGCAAGAGCAGGTTTTCAAGGAAGACCAAAAAAGTTGTATTTCAGATTCATGTGTGATCCCTCACTGTTAGCAGGAACCTTGGTGGGTAGTTGCCATTCACTTGTCAACTAGACTCTTCCTGTTTCATCTTTCCTGGGAAGGTCGTAAATAATCTACACCCAAGTGCAAATAACTCAGACCACAATGTACTGGCTCCTGGATGAGAATGTTCCAGGGGACAGAACACTCAAGTTAAAGGAAGTGATCTCTCATGGTCACATATTAGCAAACTGGGGCAGTGGACATCCTTGGTGGGAGGTGGGGAGAAGCAGGTGGAGGCTTTGGGAGACTCTGGAGCGGTCAGCCTGGAGAAATGGGCAGCCCTTGAAGATAACATCCCCACATGTAGTGGACTTGGGACAACATGAAGCTGTTTAGGACGTGGCGTGCTCATTGGCTACATACATCTTGTTATGTGGAGGCGACCTCTGGGACTTTGAGCAGGCATCCTTTGAGGTCAACCAAGTAACATTTCAGACCTAAAAGGGAAAGATTCGCCGTAACCTAAGATCCACTAAACCACCTCCACAAGGGGTTTCTGACAGCACTGAAGTACCCTTCATCCCTGGAGAAGCCAAATGGAACAGATAAATCACAGCCCGAAATACCCATGGTGGGTCACATCCTACCAAGAGGTCTGCCCGGTCATGTTGCCCTGCTGTGCCCTGGGTGCTGCTGCGTAACAGCTTTTCCAATGGGCTCTAATTCAAGCTCATTAATAATAAGAAAGAGGAGAAATGTTGACTTGTTTTATTCTTTGCCGTTATTCAAATAGGCATCCTTCTGTTGAATTTGGAATTTAAATTACAGAAAATCATATTCTACACAATTAATCATTTCCCTAACCATTTTGTAATAAGAATATATACAGGGCACCTGGGTGGCTCAGTTGGTTAAGCATCTGACTCTTGATTTCGGCTCAGGTCATGATCTCACGGTTTGTGGGTTTGATCCCCATGTCAGGCTCTGTGCTGACAGCACGGAGCCTGCTTGGGATTCTCTCTCTGCCCATCCCCTGCTCGCTCTCTCTCTGTCTCTCAAAATATAAACATTAAAAAAAGAATACACACACACAGTCCACTTAGAGTAGATTCTTTTATACTAAAAAAAAATTTAGGACACCAGATTCAGAGGGGCACATGCACCTCAGTGTTTAGAGCAGCATTATCAACAGTAGCCAGATTAGAGAAAGAGCCCAAGTGTTGTGATGAATGGACAAAGAAGAAGTGGTACACACACACACACACACACACACACACACACACATGTATATGTGGAATATTACTCAACCATCAAAAAGAATGAAATCTTGCCATTTGCAGTGATGTGGGTAGAGCTAGACTGTATTATGCTACATGAAATAAGTCAGTCAGAGAAAGATAAAAACAAAACATATGAATATAGGGGAAGGCGGGGGAAAAAGACAGGGAAGCAAACAATAAGAGACTCTTAACTATAGAGAACACACTGAGGGTTGCTGGAAGGGAGGTGGGCAGGGAGATGGACTAAATGGCTGATGGGCACTAAGGAGGGCACTTGTTATGCGGAGCATTGGTGTTATATGTAAGCGATGAATCACCAAATTCTACTCCTGAAACCAAACAATCACATATATTAACTAACTAGAATTTAAATAAAAACTTGAAAGGAAAAATAAATATCTTAAAGCTAATGTAAATAAATTGAAATTTATTAGTACCAGGGTCAGTTTTATGCCTTTGATAGGGACTGTGTTTATTTCTGATTGTGGCACACCAACACATTTTCAAGGCTTAATACCATGGTAGGGTGGTTTTTTATATGACAATAAACATAACCAAGATAATGCTGTACTTTATGACACAAATACCTTTTAATGACCCTCTAGAGTTTGAGTTCCTTGCTCTTAACTCCAGGATGATATCACAGTTAGAGATGTAATCAATAGACATGCAGTCATTGATCTTTGTTGCTAGCTATCCATAGAAGTTCCCTGTCACCATCCAAGTGTGGGCTTACATTCTAAACAATGTAACAGACATGCCCTGGGGGGCCCTGTCCTTGAAGCCCACCACTCCCCATCGTGTCACAGAGCTGGGGTTCAGCCCCAGACGAACACTTGGATTCCAAGTTTGATTCAGTAGTAAATGTGCTTTTCATTGTCACTTTATATTGAATCTGAGCGGGGCCATCTTTTAAAATCTTCTAATTGTCTAATTCCTATTGCAAGAAAATGTTCCCTTTACAAATCCATGAGTATATAGTAAGTTCTATTTACCAGGTTATGGTATCCCCAGTCTCTTAAATGTTTGTTTATTTAACTTGAAGCTTTTCACATTTTTTTAGAAAAACTGGAAGCTCATTAAAGGGTATTATTTATGTTAGTATTTGCCAGAAAACCCTCAAAGAAAGCAATGATTTTTTTTAACACAGAACAAAATCAGTTGAATTTAAAAAATCCTTTCCATACTTTAACTGAATGCTTTCACAGAGTGCTTATCTTTAGGTTAGACCATCTTGTGTTCCTTTTATCCACGTTCTGTGTATCTTCTGGCTCTCCTTGCCAAATTCACCGTTCTACAAGAATCTCTGAGGTTGTTCAAAAAGGCTCTCAGTGTCTAGAAGTTTGGGCAGGGTCACACTGACGCAGGAATGACTTTGAACAGTTTTTTGTGGTTTCCCGTGAGTCCCATGAAGAGAAGTCACAACTGACAATCCAGCGAGTGAAATGTGACATGAGAGACTGGTGATGGGTGTTTCATTCCATTTCTGCAGGGCAGTTGGTATGGGAAGGATGAAAGAGATGTTAGAAACGTCACAGATTGTTGTGTCTCTAAATCAGGTGTTTTTCTTGGAGACCACAGTCTGCCTGCCTGCAGGCCAGGCCTCCTAGTCGTGTTGTGGGTCACTCATCCGCTTTCTTGAAGTTGTTGGAAAGTCAGCTTTACTGTGACCTAGTCTTCAGTCTCATTCACCATGCCTCTTCAAGACCAGGCGTTCAAACACGCCTGATGCTGGCCTCAGCAGAGGGGATCATGCCCCGTGGTCCTTGAGGCCTGGACTGTTGCCAGGATCCCCTTGCCATCCCACCAGAGACCTCACCATGTCCTCTGCAAGCACTACAAGGCATGGAGTGCTTGTCCCTAACATTCCCAAGACGAAGCCCCCTGTCCGCCTCCTTGTCTTGACCAAAGCTTTCCTCTCTTTGTTTCGGCTTGAATATCTGCAAGAGTATTCCCTGATGGGTGGACCGCCCAGGAGGTGCTTTCCATCCCAGATACAACGATTCCATGATTCCCTGCCGTGTTCCCTGATGACGCCCATGATGTTACTGAATATGGGGACAACAGCCTGGCCATGGTCATTGCAGATCCCACCCTCACTCAGCTCCTGGCATTGAGCTAGTTCCCGCTCTGCCACTCGCCACCTCGGTGGGGTCAAGGGACAGCGATAGTGGGCAGGGGGTGGTGCTGAAAGCTGCCCTGGTGCCTGGATCCCCAGAGCCCAGCTGGCAGAGACTTGAGTCTCCCTGACTCTTCACAGTCCTCACTGCAGTCCTAGGACTGAAAGGTGGTGAAGGGGTTTCATAGACTTGAGTTGGGCCATGCTCTTCAATCGGTAGCTCAAGTGGCTTCTAGAAAGCAGGAATTTGTTATATTCCAGTGGCCTAAGTGCCTTTAATCCTCTTCAGAAACTGGTTTGCAAGTTCATTTCCATAGCTCATTAACCTCTTTTGGATACATTAGTTCCAAAATATTGAAAAATGCTTTCTTGCCTTTTAAGGGTGCACTTGCACTTCTCAGCTTTTGTGCCTTGAAGGTGTTTGACTCAGGAAGGAAAGCCTGGGTCTGGGGAAGCTGGTTCTAAGCCGGCGTCTTCCTTTCTTGTGCAGTCGCAGGGGCCGCTGGGAAGACTGCACAGATTCGGAGCTATATTGTCAGTGCACAGGGTACAAGCGCTGTACGTCCCGCATTGATTGTGCAAGCGGGATGATTTTCTCTCCTCTGCCGGTGTCTTTCCTGAGCAGCACTGTGGGAGCGGAGGGCCTGGGGTTCTGTGGCTCGGAGGGGAGGGTTAAGCTGTCCACAAGAGAGAATTGCAGACCTCCCCAAATGTAAATGCTTAACATAGATGAATTTTTAATGGAAATCAATTTTGCCCCTCTGAAGAAGCTCTTGGCTTCTTGGAAAATATAGGCTGCTCACTATTGATTACTGACATTATATTTCCTTTCTTTTTCCCCTCCCCTCCTGCCCTCCCAACCTGTTGGCAGCTGCCCGTATCTAGCAGTGAAAATCACCCCCGCCATCCCCGTGGTTGGTGGCATTCTGTTCTTCTTTGTGATGGGGACCCTGCTTCGCACCAGCTTCAGTGACCCGGGAGTCCTTCCACGAGCCACGCCCGATGAAGCCGCCGACCTGGAAAGGCAAATAGGTAACCCTGACGGTCTGCCCTTAGCCTCGGGTCCCTTCCCACCTGGGCTTGGCCACAGTGTGGGAGGACAGGCCCAGGAGCCCGTGCAGGAGGGGCAGGCAGGATGGTGACGCATGGCCGGAGAGGAGTCCCAGGAGCCTTCGTTCCGGCCACAGCAGGATGACCTAAGTAGAGGTGGGGTGTGACGTGGTTGGAGGAAGGCCCAGGGGCTGGCATGCTGGAGGCAGGCTGGCAATGCCATCACGTAAGGGCCACCACCAAGTTCTGTTTCCCAATGCTTCTTCGAAACCCAAGCTCTTCTGAGAAGGAGACTTTATTAGGAAAGACCCATAGTTTTAAGTGACTGTCTCAGCTCCCTTTGTAATCATCACCCTTCATGCCAGTTTCTGTAACAGAGACCTGGAGAGGCTACATCTGACCCTGCTGTCTATGCTACCCAGCCAAGGTCACAGAACTTCCTTTATGAAGGCATGGCCAAGATGCGTATTTGTGATATATAGTGAGATGAATAGCTTTGGTTGTCCTAAGCTATTGAAATCCTAGGATAAAAAGTTGACAGCAATGCACTTTGAAACATATATTAAAAATAAATCCTGATCCCTCCCAGAGCAAACTTTTAAAGCTGTATTTTTTGTTAAAAAAAAGAGAGTTGCTTGTTGCTCTTAAAAATTTGCATTCGTGCACGTGTGGCTTGGCGCCGGTGCGGTGATGATCTAACATGAGTGGCAGAGGGCTGTGATCGCTCCGTGTGAACATGGCATGATCAGTCCGTGGTTTTGCAGCATGGAAACCCACCTGGCAGTTCCCTTCTGCTGTTCCCCCTATGCCATGGGCTTCCCTTTCCAGGGTCCCTCAGCAAAAGGCCCCCTGCTTTGCAGTGTAAAGAAATACAAGCGTGGGTTTTGAGAGGCAGCGCCTGGTGTGGTCGGCCATCCCCAAGTACCAAAGCATGACTGCGTCCTCGGAGCATCTGCCTACATCCCTGTTGTCCAGGAGGGGGGCCGCGAACGCCGGGAGTGTTAATGGTGGGAGTGTTTGGTGGTCTGCTGGGCTGCAGCCTTCTTTTGTCCTGTTGCAAAGAAGCCAGAAGGAAGGGTCAGGTGGAGAGACCATCTCTCTCTCTTAGTGACCCCATCTTGGGATATCAACATTAATTATAAATTAATTCATAATTTAAAACCTTACACTTATAGCATGTGAATCATTTGTAAAGGCTACCCATGGCTATTGCTGAATTTGATCATATCCAAGCAAGTTTGGGAGGCAGACTTTATTATTACATCCATCTTACAAATAAGGAAACAGAGCCTCAAAGAGGCTAAATGGGAGAACGTGGCCGAGCCAGAGCCTGGAACCCAAGTCTCCTGGGTCTCAGCCCTTATTCTTTCCAGGGCATTGTGTCACAGGGGAGAGACAGGCCCAGTTTCCTTCAGGAACAGAACTGGGTGTATGGAAACTGCACCGTCTGTACCCACGTCACATTAACACACAGCTTGAAAATCCTCGACTCAAGCAGTGTGCAAAGAGCCCAGCTCTTCACGCTGGCCTTGAAGCATCTTCCTGCTGTGATCCTATTTTCTATGTCACCTCTTGGTTAGTGCAAGGAGCATCTGCAAAATCAACAAGATTAGGAACCGGGGTGATCAAACATGCCCCCGGAATTCTCTACTACAAATGGAGATTCTAAGAAGCACAGAGTTTCCGTTCTTCCCTGTTAATATTGAGGAGGTTGAGTGATTCACTGAAGTGCTTTTTTTTTTTTTTTTGATAACCTAAGAGCAGTATTTTTCTTTTTTCTTTTATGTTTTTCAATTTATTTTTGAGAGACAGAGAGAGACAGCACGAGCAGGGGAGGGTCAGAGAGAGAGGGAGACATAGAATCCGAAGCAGGCTCCAGGCTCTGAGCTAGCTGTCAGCACAGAGCCCGATGCAGGGCTCCAACCCATGAACTGTGAGATCATGACCTGAGCCGAAGCTGGACACTTAACCAACTGAGCCACCCAGGCGCCCCAAGAGCAGTATTTTTCAACATGAGCATTTTTAAAACAAGCTCTGCCCCATGCTCTCAGAGGCACAGAATCTATGAGAGAACTAGATGGGGAAGAGGATGAAACTGAATCTTGTTTCCTGTGAGGGAGAGCAGAGGGGCTTTAGAGATAGGTGAGCATGGCAGACATAAGTTAGCTCTGCACATCCCTCCCCCAAGGAGCAACAAAAAAAATTGGTAAAAATAGTCATAATCATTTCATGATTATGAAATGTATTGAGGACCCATTATTCATGAAAAACTATTGGACAAGTAGAGTGGGTCTCTATGACATTCTACCTGGAGCTGCCCCGATCCCTACCCGAATTCCAAAGGTGATGGAGTTCTACCTGGACAGGGTAAGCTCTGAGAACCAGCAGCTTCTCTGTCTGAGGGGCCAGTTTGCTTTGGAGTGAAGTATGGGAAAAAATCAGTAACTGAAACTTTCACCTTAATAAACTAGAAAAAGGACAAACTAAACTCAAAGCAAGCTATAGTAAGGCAGTATTAAAGATGACAGTGGAAATCAAAGAAGTAGAATACAGAAAACAACAGGGTAAATCAATGAGACCCAAAGTTAGTTCTTTGAGAAGACAAACAAAATTATATACCCTTAAATATACTTTCCCCCACCTCTTCGATAAATAGACACAGAGAAGGTACAGATTACCAAAATCAGGAATGAAAGCAGAGGCCTCACCATTGACCCTACAGATACTAAAAGGATCTTAACTTTATGCCACAAATTAGACAACTGAGATGAATGGACAAAGTATTAGATAGGCACAGTTACCCAAAGAATGACTCAAAAAGAAATAGAAAAGCTGAAGAAACCCGTAACAAGTAATCCTTACTTCGTCCCATATACACAGTTTAATTTCAAAACAGATTATAGGCCTAAATTTAAGAGCTAAGACTCTAAACTTCTGAAAGGAACATAGAGAAAATTTTCATGACCTTAGGTTAGGCAAAGGCTTCTTACATAGACATCAAAAGCATGATCTATAAAGAAAGTAAAAGGTAATAAATTGGAGTTCATCAAATTAAAAATTTTAGTGCCTCAAAGGACATTTTCAAGGGGCACCTGTGTGGCTCAGTTGGTTGAGTGTCTGACTCTTTGATTTTGGCTCAGGAAATGATCTCATGGTTTGTGGGATCCAGCCCCACGTTGGGCTCTGTGTGGACCGTGAAAAGCCTGCTTTGGATTCTCTCTCCCCTCTCTCTGCTCCTCCCCTGCTTGAGCTCTCTCTTTCTCTGAAAATAATAAATAAACATTTTAAAAAGATACCATTAGGAGCCCCTGTGTGGCTCAGTCAGTTAAGTGTCTGACTTCTGCCCAGGTCATGATCTCATGGTTCACAAGTTTGAACCCCGTGTTGGACTCTATACTGACAACTCAGAGCCTGGAGCCTGCTTCAGGTTCTGTATCTCCCTCTCTCTCTCTGCCCCTCCCTTGCTCTCGCTCTCTCTCTCTCTCAAAATAAATATTTAAAAAAATTTTATAAGATACCATTAAGAAAATAGAAAGACAAGCCAGAGACTGGAGAAAATATTTGCAAATCATATATCTTATACTTGTATCCAGAATATATTAAGATCTCTTACAACTCAATAATAAGACAAACAACCCAATTAAAAATGAGCAAAGGATTTGAACATTTTTCCAAAGAAGATATATGAATGGCTAAAGAACACGTGAAAAGATGATCAATATCACTAGTTAAAAGGGAAATGCAAATCACAACCACAGTGAGGTATCACTTCACACCCACTAGAAAGGCTCTCATCCAAAAGACTTGACGGTAACAAATGATGGTGAAGATAAGGAGAAATTGGAACCCTCACACAGTACTGGTGGGGATGTAAAATGGTGCAGCCACTTTGGAAAACATTTTCTTAAAATTCCTCAAGAAGTCAAGCACAGATTATCACACAGCAGCCCTATGCTTAGGTATATATCCAAGAGGAGTGACAACATATGTCTCTGGTGTGCATTGTACCTAAAAGCCCAAAACTGGAAACAACACACGTGTCCACCAGCAGGCAAACTGATGAATGACGTGTGGTATATCCACACAGTGGAATACTATGAAGCTATAAAAATGAGCCTAGTGTTGACCATGCTGCAATATGGGTAAACCTTAAAAACACACTAAGCGAGGGGCCCCTGGGTGGCTCAGTCAGTTGAGCATCTGACCCTTGATTTGGGCTTAGGTCATGATCACATAGTTCATGGGATCGAGCCCCACATTGGGCTCTGCACTGACATGAGGAGCCTGCTTGGGATTCTCTCTCTGCCCCTCTCTCTGTCCCTCCCCTGCTCACATGCTCTCTCTCTCTCTCTCAAAAAATAAACATTAAAAAAAAAAAACACTCTAAGTGAAAGAAGTCAGATCAGAAGGCTCCCTATTGTGTAGTTCCATGTATATGAAGTGTCCAGAAAGGGCAAATCTTTAGAGACAGAAAGCAGATGAGCGATTGCCGGGGGTGGGGGCAGGAGTGAGGGTTGCCACACTTGGACTTGAGAAAACTTGCTGGAAATGGCCTTGGGCTGTGGTGCTGGTTGCACAATTCAGCACATTTATTAAAGGTCATGACATTGTATACTTCCAAAGGCTAGCAGTTAGGTTCATGAGTTCTAACACAATAAAGCTGTTGGAGAACGAGGAAGAGAGGAAGAGGAGAGGGGGATGATGGGAGCAGAAGAGGAGGGAGACCTCCTCGCCTCTAGTCATGGGACACTAGGCTAGTCGTAAAATGGAAGAGTGATGCGTATCCTATAAGGTTCTTCTCAGGATCAGCTTAGAAAATGGCTGGGGTTTTTTGGGGTTGGTTATTTATATTTGTCTTTTAAGAAAAATAGAAAAATTCTTCTCTTCTCCCACCCAGTTCTTTCCTTACCCTCCACATACGTAGATTCTCATAAAAGAATTCTTGACCCACAATGTGGCAGGTAAAATTGGCACAGTTGGTCTAATTCTTTATAAGGAGTCCTCCCTCCCCTGTATTACCTGGGTGTGGAGAAGAAGATTCTGTTTCCAAGAAATCTTAGCACATTTGTTTTGTGCTATCTTTTAAAAAAAAATTTTAACGTTTATTTTTGAGAGAGAGAGAGACACACACACAGAGTGTGAGCAGGGGAGGGTCAGAGAGAGAGGGAGACACAGAATCTGAAGCAGGCTCCAGGCTCTGAGCGGTCAGCACAGAGCCTGACACAGGGCTTGAACTCATAAACTGCGAGATCATGACCTTAGCTGAAGTCAGCTGCTTAACCAACTGAGCCACCCAGGCGCCCCTGTTTTGTGCTATCTAACGAAAGAAGGAAAAATGAAAATGAGATTTGGAAACGTCTTATTATTAGTTATTAGTCCTAATTATCTGTAGTAGATGTCTCCTTATAGAAACCCAGGATAGCAGCTCGAAACCAGCCATGTGAGTAATTGGTGGAAGCTGTGGGTGGAGGATGGGAATGGCTCTGCTGCCTTCAGATTTCTGCAGGGGAGGAAGTGGAGAGGAGGAAGAGGCTGTGTGTCTCAGAGTCTGTTACAAGCCTCCTGAAATGCCTCACGCTTCTTTTTTTCTGAAACACCTCTCCTGATGAGTTACACTGCAGCTAAAAATACATCCTAGAACGCCAGCAGGAGGGCAGGGAGGTCTCACTGGGGTCCCTGGAGTCCCTGCTTGGAAAAGTGACCTTTTGGAGACTCAGCTTTTTCAGTTCACTTAGGGATGATAAGATACTAAGCAACTGATGTGGAGTAAAAAAAAAAATAATAATAATAATGAGGGGGCGCCTGGGTGGCTCAGCCGGTTGAGTGTCTGACTCTCAGTTTCAGCTCAGGTCATGATCCAGGGCCGTGGCGTCGAGCACTGCATCCACATTTAGTGTGGAGCCTGCTTGGGATTCTCTCTCACTTTCCCTCTGCTCCTCTCTCCTGCTCCTGCACTCGCTCGCTCTCTCTCTCCCTCCCTCCCTCTAAAATAAAAAAAAAATACTATAAAAAAATCTTTAAAAAGGAAAAAATATGAGACACTGCATTATAAATAACAGGATCAAAGCATTTCATTTCAAGTAGGGATAAACCTTTACAGGGATCAAACTGGGGGAAAGTGGCGGGTCTGCCGCTCTGCTTCTCATTATGCGTGTGGTCACTTCCCGCCCCCACTGGCCCTGAGGGTGCCAAGAGAGGGAGTCCAGGAGGAGCTGGAATGTGAACTCAGCTCGTTGGACTCCAAAACCAAGGCTGGTTATTTAGGAAACTTTCTTCCTGTGTCACCATAACCCTGACACCACAGAGTTCTAGCAGGATCCATAAAAGAAAAAGATGATAAATTGATCAAAGATCAATTGCTTGGTAAGGGCAGAATTATAGCAAGGGAAGTAGGGTGGTCTTTAGAAACCTCACCTGTGCTGTGGCAATGGTGGAATCTGAAGAACTATTGCCTCCAGCCTGCAGCTTGTACTGGGCAGCCGGAACTCCTCTCTGCTGGACAGGGTGCGTCTCCCTTCTCCATCTCCTTCTGTCCTTTTCCCTCCCTCTCTCCTTTCCTCTCTACCTCCTCCCTTTCTTCCTCCTCTCCCTCTCCTACTCCCCCTCCCCTCCCCCTCCTCCCCCTTTTCCTCTCCCTTCCTTCCCTTCTCCCTCCCCTTCCTCCTCCCTTCTTCCACTCCCTCCTCCTCTGCCTTGTCTTCTTCTTCCTCCCCCTGCTCCTCTCCCCCTCCTTCTCTCATTCCTCCTCCTTCTCATTCTCCCCCCTCCTCCCCTCTTCCTCCTCCTCCCCCTCAACTTCCTCCCCCTCCTCTCCCTCCTCCTTCCCTCATTTCTCTTTCTCCCCCTTCTCCTCCCCCTACTTCCTCTCCTCTTCCTCTTCTTCTTTTTCATCCTCTACCCGCTACTCTTTTGGTCAGATTCTCATCAACCTCTTTCCTTGAAGTACACAAAACCAATCACCATTTCTAAGACAAAAGTTCATCTTTCCTTATTTCCTAAATTAGTCCCTTGGTCTGGACATCCTCTAGAAGAGATGTTTAGGAAGCACGGCTGTTTCCTGATCCTGAGGAAACACTGGCCAACCAGCCGCGGTTCTGCACCTTCCCACGTAGCGGAAGAGTTCCATGGGAGCGGATGTTTCCGTCCACCAGTTGGACTTGCTAGAGTTTTGTTCCCTAGAGACCTCTTAATTCTGTGTTTAAGAGTAGAAACATTTTAATCGGAATTTTAACAACACTGATGGATTCTTGTTGAAGAAAATACTCTAAGCCATTTTATTTTATTTTTTTATAGTTTATTGTCAAATTGGTTTCCATATAACACCCAGTGCTTCTTCCCACAAGTGCCCCCAACCATGACCATCACCCCCTCCCTCCCTCTAAGCCATTTTAAGACCTTCTTCAATTTTCTCTATTGTAAAGCTATACTATTTCCATTCCTGTTTTTATTTTACTAAAATTATTTTGATTGGAATAATTTCTGCATAAAATTTAAAACTAAGGGTTTTTTTTATTAATCAGGTTTTCTTGTGTCATGGAAGTTGTCACTATGAATTTTTCTTACTGAACTATTATTTCTACTAAGACAGATTTTCCTGGCAGCTTAATTTTTTAAGTCAATTCTGGTTTCTTTTTGTGTTGGTTATTTCTACTGATAATATTCACCATAAAATTGCTTTAAAAGGTGATTGTTTTTATTTATTTTGGGCTTCATGGTTAGTCTGTTGTCTGTGATTAATCTGTGATTAAACCTTTCTTACTCTTTGAGTCAATCTGTGAACTACATGCTAGACACGACAGGGGAGAACACACAAAAAGAAAAAGGGCAGGGTCATTGGTGGTTAATTTGATTGGCTTTTGCCAGTTTTCTTTTCAGAAGGTGCTATTTTCTGACCCTTTTCCCCCACTTTTTGTTTGCATTTCCCTGCTCACCTCCAAAACTGGCATTTCATGAGCAGTCGGCCAGGCCCAGGAACTCTGTTCAAACTTGAATTATGCCTGCCTGTGTGGGATTCCTCCCATTGCTGCCATCCTCTTTGCCCTGGTTCTTGTTTCCTGCCCCCTTCCTTACAGAGTAACAATGATGCCACTTCATCAGCATTTACCTGTGTCCGCTGACATATTCTGTGTGCTTTTCCTGTAAAGCATTGGTTGGTTTGTCCATGATGAAGGGTCATATATTAATGGCTACTTTTCACTGAGTGCTCTTGTGCCACGTATGATGCTCAATGCTATGTATGATTTTCTTTATACCCACAACATCCACTCCATGGTGTTTAGACACTGTTGTCCCTATTTTAGTCATAAGAAAGCCCGTGCTCAGAAAAGAAAGTAATTGGCCAAATGTCACTTGGCCGGAGCTGGGAACATAGGCCCATCCTCCATCACCCTCAGCGCTCCAGACCACTGCCCACAGTCTGGCTGCTCTGGGGAGGTGGGCTCTGAGCAAGAGGTTTCTGCTCTTACTGGAGCAAGTAGCACTTCCTGTTTTCCCTAAGTTGTTTTCTCTCCCAGACCGTGGCCATCATCCTGTTGGCTGACTCCCCCATCATATTCATGGCTCAGAGAACCATGCCCAGTACGTCGTGATTACAGGGCCTGGTTCTCAAATCCTGGGCCCAACTGGGTGGAGAAAGTGGAACTGCCAGGAAAGTCCAGACAATTCGATGCCTCTCTTGAAACTGACTGCTTTTTGTCCTTTGGGACTTTTGTCCTTTGGGACTCTCACTGATGCCCAGATGTCCTGTGGTGCTAGTGAAGGAGCTAAGGGAAGGGGGGAGCAGGGTGTCCTGCCATGCCTAAAATGCCTTCTGGAAGAGACAAGGCCTTTGAGGAAAATGGCATCCTTGGAATAAAAGAAAGAAGAGGAAGAAGATTCCTTGTTTAAGGGGAAATACTGGAAACATCTAGTGTGCACTAATGCCAAGAAAGGGTGGGCAGTGATTCTCCCATACCAACGTAGGATGGCAACTCAGAATGTCACAATTCCTCATCGTCTCTTTAAAAAAAGTCTAGCCTGGGAGAGCTGGGAACCAGATGTCACAATTCGAAAGTGTGGTATTTGGGGAAATACCACAAGATTGTGAAAACTCTACTTCTGAGGGAAGGAAGGAGCCAGAGATTTTGTTTTTCCAAAGGACTTAGGAAGATGGGTGTTTTCCATCCAGGATGTTCATTAAAGTCTATATTATTTCTTCCTGGAGAAGTCCAAACTTGCGGGATGCACCATGTGTTGGAGCCGAGGCCAGTTTCTGATGTAAATATTAAATATATTCACTGGTTTGTGAGGTTAGGACACCTCACTGTGATGGTTGGGGTGGAGCATTGTAAGGACAGAGAAGAGCGCCCTGTAGCTCCCACCCCGCATGCCCTTTACAGAGCCGTCCTCCAGAGAGCCTTGTGGATGGCGAGTGGGATGTTCCTCCTTTTTACAAGAGGAACTGAGACGAGGGCACTGTTTCACATACTGAGATCACACTTTCTTGTCCCCTCTGCACTGAGCCTACGAATCTGAATTCCTAAATCCACTGTGGTATTTTGGTGACCACTGTAATTCCCATCCGGAATCCACAAGGTGTCGTCTCTTTTAACACAGTAAGTCTTAATAAGTTGAAGGTTGGACTTACAGAAGTGTACCAATGTACATATTTGGAATCTCTTCTGGAGAATTAACAAACCCACCCTGGAAACAAAGGGATCACTTAATTTCAGATGGCTCTCTTACCGCACCAATACTGCATTCTTTAGTCTGTTAAATCAGCAAAAAGAGCAATGTTGACATGCTTTGCCAAAAGAAAAAAAAGAATAAAGGAAGGAAGTGAAGGAGGAAAGAGGGAAGGAGGAGAGAGAGAGAGAGAGAGAGAGAGAGAGAGAGAGAGAGAGAGAGAGAAGAAATGTACTGTAATTATAATCAGTTCTCATATACAAGGCCAGGAAGGGGGAAGGTGATACACTCACCAGGGTGAGGAAAGGTCAGCTGTGAGTGAGCAGAGGAAGCCAGAAGCTGCAAGGAGGGGGAAGGACAGGCTCAGGTGGCATGAATGGGATGGAAAAATTAGGACCATGTGGCTCAAGAATATAGCCAAAGGAAAGAGCAAGGGTCTGGCGCCAGTTCATGGAAGATAGAGACCCACCCTTCCCAAACCAGGGACACTGAGATGCACTGATCCCATCGATGAAAGAGCTTGGGACCCCGCCTCCCTGCCTAGTTACCAGCAATGCTCTGAGTCAAAAAATTCCAGCTTAAAGGGACCTCAGTGACTGTGGAGATCATCCTGGAGAGCACCCTCATTTTGCAGACAAGTAAGCTGAGGTCAGGGAGAAACAGATGCAAACACCTATCCCTTGACGTTTTGATGTATAAAACCGAATCCCTAAATCATTGCTACACAAAGAGGGGTTCGTGGAGCAGCAACATCAACATCTCCTGGGAGCTTTTAGAAATGCAGAACTTCATCTTAGCCTTAGCAGTCAGACAACACAAAAAAATAAAAGGCATCCAGATTGGACAGGAAGAGGTCAAACTTACACTCTTCACAGATGACATGATACTCTATATGGAAAACCCAAAAGATTCCAACAAAAAACTGCTAGAACTGATCCATGAATTCAGCAAAGTAGCAGGATATAAAATCAATGTACAGAAATCAGTTGCATTTCTATACACCAATAATGAAGCAGCAGAAAGAGAAATCAAGGAATCTATCCCATTTACAATTGCACCAAAAGCCCTAAAATACCTAGGAATAAACCTAACCAAAGAGGTGAAAAATTTATACACTGAAAACTATAGGAAGTTTATGAAAGAAATTGAAGAAGGCACACACAAGGAAAAACATCCCATGTTCATGGATAGGAAGAACAAATATTGTTAAAATCTCAATACTACCCAAAGCAATCTACATACTCAATGCAATACCTATCAGAATATAGCAGCATTCTTCACAGAGCTAGAACAAAGAATCCAAAAATGTTATGGAACCAGAAAAGACCCTGAATAGCCAAAGCAATCTTGAAAAAGAAAACCAAAGCTGGAGGCATCAAAATCCTGGACTTCAAGATGTATTACAAAGCTGTAATCATCAAGATAGTATGGTACTGGCACAAAAACAGACACTCAGATCAATGGAACAGAATAGAGAACCCAGAAATGGACCCACAAATGTATGGCCAACTAATCTTGGACAAAGCAGGAAAGAATATCCAATGAAATGAAGACAGCCCTTCAGCAAATGGTGCTAGGAAAACTGGACAGTGACATGCAGAAAAATGACTGGACTACTTTCTTACACCTTACATAAAAATAAACTCAAAATGGATGAAAGAGCTAAATATGAGAGGAAGCCATCAAAATCCTAGAGGAGAAAACAGGCAAAAACCTCTTCAACCTCGGCTGCAGCAACTTCTTATTCAACACATCTCTGGAGGCAAAGGAAACCAAAACAAAAATGAATTATTGGGACCTCATCAAAATAAAAAGTATCTGCACAGTGAAGGAAACAATCAGCAAAACTAAAAAGCAACCAACAGAATAGGAGAGGATATTTGCAAATGACATATAAGATAAAGTGTTAGTATCCAAAATCTATAGAGAATTTATCGAACTCAACATCCAACAAACAAATAATCCAGTGAAGAAATGGGCAAAAGACATGAATAGATACTTCTCCAAAGAAGACATCCAGATCGCCAACCAACACATGAAAAAATGCTCGACATCACTCATCCTCTGGGAAATACAAATCAAAACCACATTGAGATACCACCTTATACCTGTCAGAATGACTAACATTAACAACTCAGGCAACAAAAGATGTTGGTGAGGATGCAGAGAAAGAGGATCTCTTTTGCACTGCTGGTAGGAATGCAAACTGGTGCAGCCACCCTGGAAAAGTATGGAAGTTCCTCAAAAAATTAAAAATAGAACTATCCTACAACCCAGCAATTGCACTACTAGGTTTTATGTCCAAGGGTTACAGGTGTGCTGTTTGGAAGGGGCACATGCACTGCAATGTTTTTAGCAGCACTATTGACAATAGCCAAAGTATGGAAAGAGCCCCAAATGTCCATTGATGGGTGAATGGATAAACAGATGTGGTACACACACACACACACACACACACACACACACACACACACACACAGTGGAATATTACTTGGCAGTCAAAAAGAATGAAATCTTGCCATTTGCAACTACATGGATGGAACTGAGGTTATTATGCTAAGCAAAATTAATCAGAGAAATACAAATATATACTTCACTCATATGAAGACTTTCAGATACGAAACAGATGAACATAAGGGAAGAGAAGCAAAAATAATATAAAAACAGGGAGGGGGACAAAACACAAGAGACTCTTAAATATAAAGAACAGACACAGGGTTGCTGGAGAGGTTGTAGGAGGGGGGAATGGGCTAAATGGGTAAGAGACTTAAGGAATCTACTCCTGAAATCATTGTTGCACCATGTGCTAACTAACTTGATGTAAATTATAAAAAATAAATAAATTAGATTAAAAAAAGCTTCAGGCCCCAGTCCTCATCCTGAGAATCTGCATTTTTCACAGGACCCAGGAGAGCTGAGAAGCACGGCCCTAACATCTCTCCATTCCCTCCTGTTGGGGAGGACCACCCTGTGTCTGGCCTCTCCACCAGGGTTTGCTTCCTCCTCTCTCAAGTCCTCGGGACTGTCATGTTTTCAGGGCATTGGCCAACTACCAGTTCATTTACCTTGAACATTCAGGGTAATGACCTCTTTGCAGTGCCTATAAGCAGCATTTTTTCGTTATTATTAGTTATTAATGATAACCGTATTGATAAATACCTTCTCTTTTGCTAGTACTTTACAGATTCCAAGGTCCCTCTCCATTTTTATTAGGAGTGAAGTATATGGTGATGATCGCAGGCTCTAGAGCTAGGCTGGTTGAGCCTGCATCCCAGCTTGCACACTTGCTGTGTGACCCTGGATGTTTTAACTTCTCTGCGCCTCAATCTGAGTGCAAATAAAATTAACCCACTGAATGTTATCATCAGAGTCTAGAAATAAATCCTTCCTCCTCCTTTGCTTGACCTTGAAAATCTGGTTTTTAACCTGTTCAACTACTTACACAAAAAGAGTGACATATTCTGACTCATATTTCCCCAGTAATGAGTGATATTGAGCATCTTTTCATATGTCTATTAGCTATCTGGATGTCTTTTTTGGAAAAGTGTCTATTCATGTCGTCTGCCCTCTTTTTCATTGGATTGTTTGTTTCTTGGGATTTGATAGATTCCTTATAGATTTTGGATACTAACCCTTTATCAGATGTGTCATTTGCAAATATCATCTCCCATTCCATCAATTGTCTTTTAGTTTTGTTTTTTCCCTTGCTGTGGAGAAGCTTTTTATCTTGATGCGGTCCCAGTAGTTCATTTTTGCTCTAGTTTCCCTTGCCTCCAGAGACACGTCTAATAAGTTGCTGCGGCCAAGGTCAAAGAGGTTGCTGCCTATTTTCTCCTGTAGGATTTTGATGGTTTTCTGTCTCACATTTAGGTGTATGGTGTAAGAAAGTGGTCCGATTTCATTCTTCTGCATGTCGCTGTCCAGTTCTCCCAGCACCCTTTGCTGAAGAGACTGTCTTTTTTTTCCACTGGATACTCTTTCCTGCTTTGTCCAAGATTAGTTGGCCATACATTTGTGGGTCCATTTCTGCGTTTTCTCTTCTGTTCCATTGATCTGAGTGTCTGCTTTTGAGTCAGTACCATCCTGTCTTGATTACAGCTTTGTAATATAGCTTGAAGGGCTAAATGAGTGAGGGGCTTTTGAAGGAGGACACTTGTGGGGATGAGCACTGGGTTTTCTACATAAGTGACGAATCACTGGGCTTTACTCCTGAAACCAATACTACACTGTACGTTAACTCATTTGAATTTAAATAAATAAATAAGAACTACCAGGAAAATTAAAAGACCATATTTTAAAAAATGACATGTTCTGTGAATAATGTTAGAATGCCAAGCTGCACACACACCCAAGTAAATCCAACAAGTAAACTGTAGGTGCTGCAAAATAAGAGATATTTAAATGACTCACTGGAATATTACTGTCCTTGTTATTAACTGCTGTCCTCGGGATGGTAAAGCAAGATATGGAACAACAGCGCTTCTGAGTGAGGGAATCAGTGAGTCCGACCCTAAGGTTTAAAGCGAAGTCAAAGATAAGACAGCGCAGATGGGCAGGGCGTGTTCAGCCAGACCCGCTCAGGAGCAGCAGCAGGTCCACAGCGGCGAGCGTGCAGGGCGTGGGCAAGACGGAGGCCAGAACGGCTTTTCAGGAAAGAAATCCCGCTGGAGGAGGTTAATCGGAAGAGTGGGCAGGCTCTTTGTGCCTGGAATTTTCCTATTACAAGTGTAGAGTAGCATGAAAGGCCTCTCAGGAGTAAAAGGAAACAAAGCCCTGGGTGAGGAGAGAGGAAGCGGACCAGGGCGAGGAGGCGTGGTGGGGCGGGGCTGGGAGGAGAGGGAGGGGAGGCCGAGCAGGTGCAGGTTGGGGGAAGGATTAGCGCCCACGGAGCAGGAGACATTTAGAGAACGTGCTGTGGTCAAAGAAGCAATAGGAATGCCCTGAGGATTTTTTGGGAAAAGATTTTTTTTTTCTTTTACAGCCTAGGGCACCATCCTTCATTCTGCTTCATAAAACATCTGCATATTTTGAGTATTTTGTGTCTGGAGTCTACACTAGGGATCCAACTTAACAGAGAGCCACTTGCCAAATAACCTACTCTCAGGGTCTCTGCTTATCCCTTACCTGTCGTTGACACCCCTGTGTCATTTATGTGCTTGCATACTCTCCGAGATCAGTGGGGTCTGTGATACCAATGAAACTATGCCCAAACAACCACCCTCTGAAACTTTGTTATAATCAAACCAACTCACTGCTGGCTTTCCAAGTGACCTTTCTCTCTCCTCCTTTAGAAGTTAATGCTCTAGTGTCATGCTAAGTGAAACAAGTCAGGCGGAGGACAGATACCATATGTTTTCACTCATAGGTCTAACAGGAAAAACCTAACAGAGGACCATGGGGAGGGGAAGGGGGAAAAGTTAGGGAGAGGGAGGGAGGCAAATCATGAGAGATGCTTGAATACTGAGAACAAACTGAGGGCTGATGGGGGAGGGGGAGAGGAGAAGGGGGTGATGGGCATGGAGGAGGGCTCTTGTCAGGATGAGCACTGGGTGTTACATGGAAACCAACCTGACAATAAGCTATAAAAGGAAAAAAAGAATTTAGTGCTATAGAGTCGGGATTTATATCCAGTTTGGGGGATGGGGTGTGCTCTGTCTTGCTTCCCTTCTGTGCCCTGGAACACTCAAGACTAAGTCATGGGAGACATATCAGCTATTATTTTGGGTTTCTGGTGGACGAGTTCTGAGGTTAAGAATTGTTGCCTAAGAACATAATGGATTAATACCCGCCGTGTAGTGCAGGGTTGGAGATGGGCATCGGGACTCACTGTAGCCAGCACTCAGCGGGTAGAGGTACATGTGAGAGAAGGCAGTGAGGCTGGGGAGAATGGCGGGGGCCCCCAGGGAGGGCTCTTCCTGCCATCATGTTGGGTAAGGAAAAACCTCCTCATAGTTTTCATTTATCCAAATTCACCTCCGAGGTCCCTGGAAGAAAACTTTAATTACACAGCTGGACAGAAGTAAAGACCGTTTATTCAAGACACTGTAGCTTGAGCGTTATCTAGGAGAAAACGGAAGTACAAGTGGACGAGCCCCATATGACATACCATCAAAATTTGGAGTGTGCGCTTTAAACAAATCTCTATTTTCTTTGAAGGATGGAAACGTGAAGTCCAAGGATCCTCGAGTGTGCGATGGGCCGGCCGCTCCTTATACTCAAGAGAAAGCGATAGAGTAGAAATGGACACAAGTCTCCCTGTGGCTCTCACGCAACTAAAAGTAACACAGTGGGAGCATGACTGAGTGCAAGCCACGTGTGTTAGTGTCAATTTTCTAGTAGTGACATTAAAAACATGAAAAGGGACAAGTAAAATTAATTTTAATAATATATTCAACTTAGCCCAGTGTGTCCAAAATATTCAACATGCATTCAGTAATAAGAAGGACTACTGAAATATTTTACATTCTTTTTATTTTTGGTATTGGACCTTGCCAGTGTATATTTTGCACTTAACAGCACGTTGAGTGTGGACTCTTCCAGATGCTCAGTAGACACATGTATCTAGTGGCTGGCGTAGTGGACAGCACAGATTGAAAGACAAAGAATTGGACCTAAATAGTTATTAGGGTCTCTCAGAGTTATTGGTATGGTTTTATCTTGCTCTGGATCACTTCCAAGAAAAACTTGGGAGAATAGCATATAACTTCATCATTTTTTGAAGGAATTCATACATTCATTCATTTTTCACACATTCAGCAAATCCTTGAGTGCTTGTTCAGTACCAGGCACTATAATAATGCAAAGTATATTCTTAACAGATTTTTGTTTCTATTGATGTAATTATAAAGCTATAAGTAATGGAATCCTCTGGAATACCCAAACAGAATGATTTTTTTCTTACTATGGTCAAATTCCATGCTATTGATTAAGCCACTGGTTCTTTTTTTTATTAATAGTTTATTGCCAAGTTGGCTTTCATAAAATACCCAGTGCTCTTCCCCACAAGTCCCCCCCTACATGACCATCACCCCCCTTCCCCTTTCCTCCTCCCTTTCAGCCCTCGGTGTATTTTCAGTATTCAAGAGTCTCTCATGATTTGCCTCCCTCCCTCTCCCTAACTTTCTTTCCCCCCTTTCTCTTCCCATGGTCCCTTGTTAGGTTTCTCCTGTTAGACATATGAATGCAAACACATGGTCTCTGTCCTTCTCCGCCTGACTTATTTCACTTAGGATGACACCCTCGAGGTCCATCCACTTTGCTACAAATGGCCAGATTTCATTCTTTCTCATTGCCATGTAGTACTCCATTGTAAATATAAACATCTTCTTGATCCATTCATCAGGTGATGGACATTTAGGCTCTTTCCATGATTTGGCTATTGTTGACAGTGCCGCTGTGAACATTGGGTACATGTGCCCCTATGCATCAGCACTTCTGTATCCCTTGGGTAGATCCCCAGCAGTGCTATTGCTGGGTCACCAGGATCATCGGAAGGGTCTGTTCAAACAGAGGTCTTGGCCCCCATCCAGAGTTTCCAAGTCGGGGGTCTGGGGTGGAGCCCGCTAATTTGCATTTTTGACAAGCCACCAGGGGTTGATGATGCTGGTCTGGAGGCCACGCTTTGGGAACCACTGGGTCAGAGATACAATTTCTCCTTTAAGATCTTCACTTTTCATGTATCCCATGCACCTGAAGGTAGAGCTGAGCCTTTCTGGAAAGTTTAACAATCACAAGTTTCGTGCATCCCAGATGGATTTATTACGGAATGGGTGGATCTCTTTCCTGCAGCCTATTTTCTAAGATACAGATGAAGTGACCCAAATGGAAGATTTGAGACCAACACCCGGGACTGA
Source organism: Suricata suricatta (assembly GCF_006229205.1). Taxonomy (NCBI): domain Eukaryota; kingdom Metazoa; phylum Chordata; class Mammalia; order Carnivora; family Herpestidae; genus Suricata; species Suricata suricatta. Next base: position 135,927,257 of record NC_043706.1, read on the forward strand.
CTGGTCTGGATGGTGTGCACTCATCCAAGCGAAGCCACCACATGGATGTTTTGGGGACCAGCTTCACAGATCGTGCCCCAGCTAGCCCTCTCTGCATGTTCCTCATGGGGAGCTCTCTTTTAACCCTTGTCACTATTTCCAGAGCTCCCAAGTGGACTGGGGTGGGGGTGGGGCTGAGAAGAGTATCCCAGGGTTACCAAAGCCTTTGAGCACCACTTACGAGCAGAAGAACATTGCAGACTTCGCTTCCTGTGCCTCCCAGGAGAACTTCGTCTTTCACCTCCTAGCAAAGGATTGCCCATGCCATCTGGAGCTGCTGTCTGTCCCCACAGCGTAGGACTGCCCTCCTCCTGTGCGTTTGTCCAGGGCGGCTCCAGAGACAGAAATCCTCCTAGCTGGAGGGCACACGGGGGCACACATTTCATAAGATGTAAATCTTCCACACCCACTCAGGTATAATGGATCCATCTGGGAGGGTGAGAGCCAGCCCATGCCAAGCGTCAGTGAGACCAAAACTTTTGGACTAGATCTGGCAACTTTCCTATGTCATACAGTTGATACAGATTTTGAAAGCACCCAGAGAGAAGGCCCACTCTCTCTTTTTTTCTTTAACATTTTATTATTTTTGAAACAGAGAGAGACAGAGTGTGAGAGGGGGACGGGCAGAGAGAGAGGGAGACACAGAATCCGAAGCAGGCTCCAGGCCCTGAGCTATCAGGACACAGCCCGAAGTCAGAGGCTTAATCGACTGAGCTACCCGGGCACCTCTCCACACCGATTTTAGATCACTGACACGCCTTCCTCACTACCACTTGCATTCTAGATAAAAGACATATTTTCTCTTAATTTGGATGACCAGATTTTGCTGTTCTTACATGATATTAATCCCATTAATACCAAACCAAAAGGTCAAGTTCCTAGAAAAGAACCGGGCATGAATAGGTTGCCTGTGTAACTATGTCTGATGTTAATGATTGAGGGAGGGGTTGTCTGACTTCCCCAGACCCCCCTGTCATTGGACAGACTTCCGCTTGGCGGCACAGACTTCTGCATTTTGCTCTCAACCAGCACAGGATGTTTCAAACATTTATGTGGCTGTTTTTCATCTTGTGATGACATATCCCAGACATTTGATGAAAAATATTCCTGGCTGGCTGTTTAGTTAGAAAATTAATCATTATCAGTTAATCAATCTATTTTCAGCACAGCACTGTTTTAAGTGCTGTGGATGAATCTGAAGAAATCTAGCCGGAGGCTGGCATGCACAAGTGAAACCACTGAAGGCTTTCTCTTAAACAACAGAGATTTATTTTTTCACAGTTCTGCAGGCTAGCAGCCCAAGATCTAGGTGTTTCCAGGTTGGGTTTCTCCTGAGGCTTCTCTCGTTGGCTTGCAGACGCCCAAGAAAGCTTGTTGTTGTTGTTGTTGTTGTTAAAAGGAACCCCAAAAATGACAGGTAACTGTAATGCAGGGTTTACAGCCTACACTATTGACAGTTTGACCAGACGATTCTTTGTGGGGTGGGGGTGGGGGCTGTGCAGTGTTCCCAGGACCTTTAGCAGCATCCCTTTCCTTAACCCTCTAGAAGCCAGTCCCCACGTTTAGCACCCCTCGACCCCAATAAAATTGTCTCCTGACAGTGCCAAATGTCCCTGGGGGAGTGGCAGAAGTCACCCTGGTGGAGAGCCACTGATGTAATGTAACCTGAATTTGTGAGGAGGGAGGGAACCATGAGCCTAGGAGAGAATCAAGGGGAGATTTTTCTGCAGAAAACAAGTCTGAGCTGGATTTCAAAAGACAGGAGGACATGAATTGCCAGAGGAGATGGTGGGTGTAGGGCAGAGGATGTTATTTCAGAAACTGATGACTGGAAAGGGAAAGAGATACACAAGCTACCGTCCTTTGACTGGCATGGGTAGTGTGCGTAGAGTAAGGAGGGACAACTAATGAATTTGGTCAGCAGCAGGTAACACCTGCTTGGACAGGTTTCAACAGGCCAGAAAACAGAATCAGGCAAGAATGAGAATGGCTAACGCATGTTTAGCACGGACAGTAGCCCAGGCGCTGTTGCTGTGGATTCCACATGCTCATTCCCTTCTCTCTGCAATAGTACCTCTCAGGTGCTACTGTTATTCCCATTTTACAACTGGAGAAACTGAGTCTTGAAAAGGCCAGTAACTTCCCAAAGTCTCTCAACAAGTAAATAGCAGAGCCACTACATAACCCCTGCCTGGTCGCTGAGCCCCTGTGCTCACCCATGGCGCTGGGGCATGGGATAGTTGAGGCACAGCCGGAGTGATGGAATTCTCCAGGTTGTCAAGCAAGGTTTGAAAGGAATAAAAAAAAAAAAATTCGCTGGAGTTTACAGAGACACCAGGAATTTACATGAGGGGTCAAATAGATGCTCAGATTTCAAAGGAAAGCTACAGAGGAAGAGTCCAGGTGTAGAGGTCAGTTCCGTCAGCCCCAAGAATGGGGACAGTGGGTTCCAGGCTGCTAACAGAGCAGGGTTTTTGAGCAGGAGGTGAGTGCGGAGGTCTTCCAGCAGGTCTGGGCTTGGCGGAGGGTGTTGGGACAAGGCTGCCCCTTAGGGGGAACAAGAGTGGGCCCAGCTGGATGCAGCCAGCAAGAAGTAGGGGTGCCAGGAGGAAAGTCGAGGGGTGGGAGGCCTGAACTGCAGACGAGGCTGGTCTGTGTCAGGAAACTGGGTGTGGAGGGTCTGCGACAAGAGACCTGAAGCAGAGCCACACAGGAAGGGGGCGTGGACCCCGACGCTGGCGCTCACGGCCGCGATTGGGGCCGACTGCTCAGCCCTCTGGCCTTGGAGGTCCCCTTGTCTGGAACATGGACAGAACCGTACTGCCTGTCCTGCGGATGAGGGGCGGAGCCGAAGGGGATGCTGTGCGTGCAGGGCCTGGTGTCGCTTCGTGTGCACGGTAGCAGTGTGCGCAGAAACACTTTGGTGGCGAGCGAGTAGGTGGGTTGGAGAAGGGGAGCCTGCGGCAGTTACAGAGGTGAGGGGTGAGGGTTGGACCGGGGTTCTGGGAGAGAACCAGGCAGGGGGCTGTTAGAGTTCACAGGGGCTGTTCTGACAGACAACAAAAGAAACTTGACTTTGCCCTGTTAGGATTTTAGTCTCTATGAATCATCCGGTTCCTAAGGGTCTTTATGTAAATGGACAGAACAGAGCAGTCAGGGCTGAAGAGTCAATGTTCATGTTTGACGGAGTGCGTGTTTGATGTGCGGCCAGTACTGTGATAGGCTGAAGAATGGGGAAAAAGCAAAATATTCTTCCAGGGGCAGGGCTTTGGTTGTTCTTATTTAAAATTTAGCTCTAAAAAACCTTCAGCATCAAGACACTTAAAGGGTTTGTGGCATATACTCTTGTGAGCTGGGCCAATCCGTGAGCTACAAATGCAAGCACATCAATCTAAATTTTCTAGTAGCCACGTTAATAGTAGTAAAAAGAAATAGGTGAAATTGATTTTTATACCACCCAATTCTGCAATGCATTCTCATTTGAAAATGTAATCAATATTTGGAGAGTATTGAGATATTTTGTATTCTCCTTTTTGTGCCAAATCTTTTAAATCTGTTTTGTATTTGACACTTGCAAAAATTCCCAACTCAGACTAGCCGCATTTTGAGCACTTAAGAGCTACAAGTGGTGGCCACCATATTGGACAACAGGGGTCTCAACCCCCCAACTGCAATGCCGCCATTGCAGAAAAGGGCTGGTGATCAGTTATTCCGGGCACGGTGACATCTATGTCACTCTCATTCCCGTAAGACTGATGCATAGTGTGCAAGAGTGCAAGATGGTGGTTCATTTTGTACCTCAGCTAGTTTGCATTCCCGGAGGGAAACTGTGTAAGGGACATCCATCACCCAGAGAGGCCCAGATGGGCCATTTAGTGACCAGAGCTGCCCATCCACAGGGCTCCCATTCAGCCGTTACCAATTCCAGAGGAAAACAAAACTAATACCTTTGGTGTTGAAATGGAATCCAAGTTTGTGGGAAGGAGGACTTTCTAATATAAGAAAGGCAACAGCCCATCAACAAAGAAAGATTGGATTCAGGCTAAAGCAATGAAAGACTCAGAATTGTGTTTTTGGTTTTATTTCTTCTGTCTAAGGTCCTTATTTCAGGTCATTATGATTCCATTTTTTCTGCTTGGCAGTGCACAGGGTAGTTCTAGGGAGTCATTACTAAAATAAAAATTATTGGTATGGCATTTTGCAAAAATCACCAAGTGAACTTCAGGGGTATAAAACAATACAGCAGAGTCCAAATAATGCAGAAGGGAGGTTTCTTTGCTGGAGTTTCCTTTTCTTTCTTGGACAAACATATACCAGAGTGAAAACATCTGGAAATGTGACTTTCAGGGAGGGCTGCCCAGCCCCCATTCCCCAGATGCTGGGTTTCCTCTCCAACTCTGAGAGAAATGCAGGTGGGCACTTGTGATTCTAATCATACTTCAGAATTATTACAGCTCAAAACACAAACACTGTGATAGATGGAGAGGTTTTTCAGGGTTCCTGTTGAGCTCTCCGGAGAGAAAAGGAGTTAACAACCACCATTCTGTGATGATAAATGGCTGTTGGTTTTCTTTCTTCAATATTTTAATAACTATTTGCGTATTTTGGCGATAATGGACATGGAGAGTCTGAAGCAGATTGCAGAGGTGATTCACTGGATGCACTTGGCCATGAGAGGCACCGCCATCTCTGTGACAGACGGATTCCAGCCCAGGCACCTGCCGCCTGGAAGCCTTTAGAAGCAGGTGGACTGATAGCCTTCAGTGCAGGACGGCTGATGTGACACCAGTTGGCTGCCTTCCCCTCTGATGCTGTTTTCTCTAAGGCAGCTCAGCTCCCCAGCAAGGGTACTGGGAAGCCTCACTCCAGCACTTGGCTCTTTCTGTAGGTGTGACTGGCCGTTGGGTTCAGAGCTGCTTTGGGAGTCGTACCGTGGCTCTGCTGGCGGAAGGAATCTGACAAAGTAGGATTTTACAAAACCTGTAGAAGCTGACAAGCCCCTCTGCCACCTTGGAAGGAACCTTCTTGGAAGGAACATGGTGTTCATGTTTCGTGGACATTTCCTAATTTCTTAGCAAAGTACTACTCAAATAATTTATTTCACTCTGCTGTCTTTCCTCATCTCAAACTCCAGGTTGTCATGAGTATGATTTTGTAGTAGACCAGTTATTAATGTTTTGTCCAGAAAATAGTCTGGGAGAAAAATGTCAAAGATCTTGAATTTGTAGAAGGAGCATGCCATGGATGGATGGGGGCAGGGAGGGCACACGGTTCAGAAGGACTTATTGCTCAAGTTTTCATCAAATACCTACAAGAGTGGTCATCCGGCCCAAGGGGCAGCCTAAGCTCAGAGTTTCCATCATCAGTGCAGATTAGAATCCCCATGGGGGGGTTAAATTTTTACATGATACTTTTTTTATATACCATATGTATATTACTTTTCGATCATAAAATGCATTTATACACGTCAGAGACTTCTGGAGGTTCTGACTCAGCTGTTAGTTTCCCTGCCGGACACATGCATGTCTGAAAGTCCCGAATGTGAGACCCTCGATCCCACAGGAGCATAAATATGGGGGATGCATATGACAAAGTGGCTGCCCTCAGTTGATAATCCAATAGCTCTTGAGCTGTTGAGTTGATGTTAAAGTTAAACATGTGCTGTGTAGAGGTTCTTGGAGTCTTCTCTTAGCATCTGAGGGTTTGTGGCGGTAAGTGAGAAACAAGGGTGTACCAAAGAAATAATTTTGCTTCTTCAGCTCTGAGGGCTTCTTGCAGGGGAGAGGGGGGAAGAATCAGTTTGAAGAGGTCCCAAAGGTGTGTGAACCATGAGGTGGTGGGCCTTCTGCTGGGGCGCCAGAGTTTGAAGTGTGCAGCTAAGCGCCACATAAGAGCGTGTGAGTCCACGACTGATCACGAAACCTCCGTGTCTGGGCAGTGAGGGAGAGAAGCAGGGTCCAGCACCCCCTAAGCATAAGAACCGTGAGAAGGGCCAGCAGGGCTCCCAACTAGTAAAGACCGGAAGCCCTCTGGGGAGGTGCTGTCCTTGTCCACTCTGTGCGGGCCTCCAGTTTCCTGTCAGCAGCTCTGGTAGGGAGACCGCAGGAGCCCCAGCTCCCCATGCAGTGTCTCTAGGAGGTTGTGGGGGGTAGGGGGGGGGTCCCCAGAGAGTCTGCGGAAGCTGCATCCCTTACATAGTGGGTGGGAGGAAAAGTCCTTGAGTCACCATCCATCACCCTGAGGTCTGCAGACCCCCTGTTATTAAAATGCAGGTCCTCAGGCCCCAACCTAAACCCACACACAGGTCAGTGACTCTAGGAAGTAGGGCCTGGTACTCTGCTTCTAGCACATTCCCCCAAGGTGATCCTTTTACACAGTAATGCTTGAGACTCGTTGCCTTTAAATGTCACCAAATGCATATGGAGCATTTTATGTGCTGCAGGTATAGACAGCACCACGATGATTTGGCAAGCCCCTCAGAGAACGGAGGTGGGGTAGGCTGGGGAGCTGTCTGGGGGCGAATCCCTATCCTTTATCCCCTCCCCCCTTCCCAGCTCCCTCTACGCACCCACTCTGCCATTCAGGGCCAAGACCAGAAACCCCTCAGGAGCTCTTTTTACTGCAGGAGGCTTTCCAGGAGGTAACAAGGAGTGAGGCAGGGCAGTCAGATGCCAAGACCCCTCAGACTGGAGGCTCAGGGGTCTCAGGACCTGCTGGCTGCAGAAGGACCCGTTGAGTGTCTCCCAGGTGCCAAGCACGGGGCTGGCCCCCAGGATTTCTAGGAGAATAGGGCAGAGTCCTTGTCCCGGCTACCAGCCTAGAGTCTGGAGGAAAAGCCAGGCAGCTGACCTAGGGCCTGAATGGGGGAACAACATGGAGGAACCCAGAAGTGCTGGGAAAATCCTGCCCCAGCTCCAAGCTAGAGGAGGGGCTGGGGCAGGTCTGGGTGGCATGAGGTCACCCAGAAGTGGTGGCTTCTGCACTGCTCTGCTCTGTGTATGGTGCAGGGGGGTTCCCTCCCCAAACCCCCAGCGGAATCTCTTCTGTCTGAAGGGGGAGCATATGCTCTTCTTGTCTTGTTTCCGGTACCTGGTTCCCAGAAGATGCTTATGAGAGAGACAGATGTCCAGGTGGAACCTCTCTATGTATCAGTGCTGTGTGTATCCAGAACACATCCGGTCACTTCTTTCCTGTGCATACAAAAACACGGGTAGGGGTTGACCCGCCTCCGGCCAGCAGAGGCAGGCTGACGGACACTGTCCGGGTCTAAGTGCTAATAAGGACACGGAGGCTCAGGCCAAAAATCGCTGTCATCCAGATGCGCGGGAAAGGACATGCGCAGCAGGTGAGGGGAATGTTTCAAAAGCAAGCAGCTAAGCCCCAGGCTGTGGGCTGCATTGCAGTGCCGAGACTTCTAGAAGCCAGAACACACGTGCCACACGAGAGACTTTGGTGGGCCCAGTGGAGCCGAGCAGCCCTGTCGGGTGGGAGCTGTTAGTCTGCTGGGCCCAGAGGGAAAGAATGTCAGGGAATATCAGATATCTAAGAATATCGGGGTCCTGACACAGAGGAAACTGGGTTGGAAATTCAAAGAACTTCTCCATCATATTTCTTCCAAGTTAATTGACACAAGAATTGAGAGACTCCTACCTGGCTGACAAGATAATTTTGTTAAAAAATCAAACATCATATTCTTTACAGTTAAAACTGTTCTCTTGTGGTGCTCTCAGTTGGCGTCTGCTGGCTGTCACGCAATGGGGATGGGCCGTACTTGGGTAATCAGAAGCAAAAGGCATAAAGACTCAGATTTCTAATTCACTCTTAGGCCAACCAAGCTTGGGACCTAAGGAAGCTGCTTTATTTGTGAGAAGGGCGGGGGGGACCATAATCACATCCAGAAGTATCAATATGTCTATGTGGCTAGACAGAGAACTGTAGGTATATGGGAATTATCTTTTAAATTATGCATACATGTTTTTCAAAAATATGTAGATGTTGGTAATCATTACCTGCTCATCTCAAGAATTGGGAACTTAGATTTCTTCTCCTGTTGACTATCACCGCAAGTCACGTTGTGAGCACTGGAAAGAACAAAAGAAAAAAGGACTTGTTTTGTTTTGGTCAAAATCTGGACCATGTTGCTGTTGATCACAAGGGGCTTGCTGTGAGATAGTTTATCTGGATTCTGTTCCGCCCTTCCTTACACATTCTTATTCACAGCCCTTACAGTGCTTTATTAAAGTACCAGTGAGCTCCAGAAAGGGCAGACAAAATCACTTCTGCCAACCTTACAAGCAAGTTTAGATGAAACTCATTCTTGCCTGATTTGCCACAGCCTTGGCCTTTTTTCCGACCTGGCACCAGGGAACTCACAGGTCTAGAACTCGGAGGGCTGCGGTGGGCCCACTAAGGCAAGCGTGGGCCCTGGGGGTGAGATGCTGGAGATGCATCGGGGCTCTCCCATGCTGTTTTGTTAGGAAGAAACCTGTCCTTGGTGGTACAATAAAAAACAGGAGTATTTTAATTATTTCATTTAATAATTCCGCTGTAAACAGAAAGGTGTCACATTGAGGTTCTTGCTTTAATGGAGGCTTGGTTAATGAGCATTTATTAAGTACTTCCCTTCGGTGGGCCTTCAACCCATTTGCCATCCGCTTGTGGGAAGAGGGCAGAAACACAAAAAATGAGTTCATGGAGGACATAGACATGTTTTTCAGTGTTACTCAGACTTAGTCACATGTCTGATGAAGAGCACAGAGCCAAGTGGAGTCAGAAAGCTGAGGGGCACGAGCCTATATAGAATCCTACACCCAGAAAGTAAGGAGCCACGTGGCCCATCTCTCCAGCCCCTGTCACACAGATCTGGGTGGCCCAGCAAAGTTAAATTACTTGGTGGTGCCAGCGTGGACAATATAACTTGGTCTCCTGACTCCCTGGAAAATGCTCCATTCCCCTTTGGCTTTTCACGGCGCAAAATCTGGACAATATGGTGGCAGATGGAAGAATGCAGTGTGCAGTAGCACGAAAGGCATTGTTCCCAGAGAGAAACGTTATGCGGAGATAATGTGCGCTAAGTGAGCTAATTGGGTCACTTGGCCCCAGCCAGCACTATGCACTGCCAGAGGGCCGGGATGAGGATCACAATTCCAAATGGACCCGATGAGTCAAGCAAACCCCTTCTCCTATCGTTTTCAGGAATGAAAAAAAGAATCTAAAACACATCTAAAGACCACCAGTCTTTAGGGGAGGTAGGGAGGAAATCTTTCTAAAACTACTGAGCAATGTCACCTCTGCTCACAGCCTTTGACTGTCTGTTCCTCCTGTACAAAATAGAAGTTGCCCGAGAACAGAGCTCTTTGTATATTTTGTTCATTGCTTTATCCTTCGTGCCTAGAAAGTTCCCTGTGCATAGTAAATGCTCAACAGTCACTAAGTGAAAATAAAATAAAATAAAATAAAATAAAATAAATAATTGCTGAAATCTATGAATTTAAAAGGATTTTGCAAAGTAGCAGAGATATTTCCATTGATATCTAAGCTTAGGAATGATAGGGAGCCCAAACTGTCACAGCCCTTTTTGTAAATGTTTTATGCCTCTTCCAAGCGGTTCTAAAAGTAACGATTTTTGTTCATTGCAAAGTAATATACAGTAAAACCTGGTATGCAAGCATAATTCATATCAGAAACATGCTTATAATTTAAAGCACTTGTATATCAAAGCAAATTTCCCCATAAGAAATAATGGAAACTCAGATACTTTACAACCCAAAAATTTTCATATAAAAATGATTACAGTACTGTAGTATAATACAACTTAATAAAGAAAATACAAAATATAAAGAAAAATGAACAAATTAACCTGCACGTACCCTTGAAAACCTTTGTGGCTGGTGTGAGGGAGACCAGAGAGAGGACGGTTATGTGTAGGATGACCCTCACTGTCACTAACGGAATCACTGCTGTCTGTTGGTCCAGTGGAATCTTTCTCTGCATGGAGGCGATTGTGTACCCTCACACTGAGGTTGACTACATACAGTGTTAATAAACTCTTGTCATATAGTGTGTTTAATGTAACTGGAAATAAGGCAGCAGAGGAAAGGGTCTCTATCTGCAGGCGGCCTGACCTAGAATGAAGCAAAGCATTCCTAAGCTCACTCTTGTATGGAAAAGCAAAGGACTGTCCATAGGTGCTTGGAAGTGACCAAAAATACACTAGCGCCAGTTGTGGGCGCCTTCCAATGTTCAGAAAAATCACTGATGTCTACTAAACACCATGGCCTGAGACTGAGCATCAGAGCATGGGAGACGATCACCCACAATCCCACAGCAAGAGAGAGACAAAGAGAAGAACCATTGGCTCAGCTGTGACCACGTGACATTCAGCATCCCACACCACTCATGTTGCAGGACATGGCTCGTTTATGAAGTCAGAACTTATTAGGACTGTTTGCTGGTCTGGCAGAACACTCGCAGAACAAGTTACTCTCAACCCGAGGCTTGACTTGCATATTGATTATGGAAACCCTGAGAAGCAGAAAGAACTTATTTAAGTATTTTTAACTAATTAACTTATTTAATCAATCCTACTAATCAGAGATATCCATGGTTGACATTTTGATATAGCCTTTCAGTACTTTTTCTCTGTGTAATGTATTTTTACATGAATATGGGCTTACATCATACACTACTATTTTGCAAACAGATTTTTCCCCAGCTCTATACTATGAGCCATTCCACTGCATCTTTAACAGGTATATGGTGGCCCCATTATGTGATCATATAGCACAATCCGTTTAACCAATTCCCTTTTATTGACATTTCAGTTTTTAATACTAAAAAACAGTGTCACAATCAATATTGATGACTGTTTCCTGAGGCCAGATGTCTAAAGATGTTCTTGCTCAACCAAAGGAAATATAGGCTGTTCATGTTTTGAGATAATGGCCTTGTTCCTCAAAAGGTTACGTTCATTTATATTCTCGCCAACAGTACCAGAACCTGGCTCTTCTCCCTGCTCTCAACACTACTAAATAATTATCATTTAAAATTAACCTTTGTCTTCGCTTGGAATTGGGGGCAGCAAATCACAAACTTTTTCAATATATTTACTGACCTATTTTTCCCTTTGCATGTGAGTTGCCTATTCATCTCTTTTACCCGTATTCTTATTGGAATACCTGTCTTTTTCTTAATCATTTATAAAATCTCTCTAAAGATACTACTCTTTGACATGGTAACAGATGTTTCTACTTTATCATTTGCATTTTATGGAGTTTTTGACATATAGGTTTTCAAATTTTTATGTAGTCAGAATTACCCATCTTTTCTTTATGTATGCTGCCTTGTCATATACGTATCGAAATGGCTTCCATACCCCCCAGACTGTTATGTCTATGTACATTTTTCTAGTTCTCTGTGTTTTACATTTGTGTGTTTTCATATAAGATAAGAGATACTTTTGAGTTTTTTCATTCTAGGTGGTTTCCTGTTTATCCCAATTCCATTTGTTGAATAATTCTTGCTTTCCCCATCAATTTGAAAAGCTGTATTTATCAAATACTGAATCTTACAGAGTTTGCATCTATTTGGGGATGTTCTATTCTGTATCAATGTTTCATTTTTTTCCCCTGGGACAATTATTTCCCCTCATTTTTTTTTATTTTTGCAAATCTTCTCACCTGTTTATTCTTCCAAAGGAAGGTTAGACTCATTTTCTCCACTTTGTCAAAATTTCTCCAGATCATATTGGAATTTTGATTGGCATTGTAATAGATGCATACTGTAATCTGAGAACTGACATATTTAAAATACAGAATCTTTCACTCCAGGAAGTGAAATGCTCCTCTGTGTTTTTCAAAACCTCCTTAAAGTCTTTATGTTGTTTTGTAGGGTTCTGATTCAAAACCTATCAACCATTCTTTGTTTTTTGGGGGGGAGGGGTTAGGTTTATTCCTCAAGTTTTGTGATTTCTTTTTCTAAAGTAAATGTGATTTTATCTCTTTATAGTTTCTAGCTGTTTGTTGCTAATACATATATATATGTATGTGTGTGTATATACATATGTACATATACATATATTAGCTTTTAAAATTTAGATAGATAACATAGATACTGATGTGTAGATTTATACTAGTGACCTACTGAAGATTCTTATTAATTTTTCCAATAAGTGTTGATTAGAGGCAAAAGAGACAGCAGTACAGAACCAACATAGGTGGGCATATTTTCCATTAAAGTGTATACTGCATTTCTAAATAGCATTCACTAGTGCTGCTGTGGGATCTTTAATCCTCTTTTTCTCGGTGCTAAAGATAAAATCTTATTACTGTACAGAATGAGATCTAAGCTGGTCTTTGCTGAGGCCCTCACATTAGTGCCCCTCAAACGCCAATGAAAGCATACCAGCTTTTCCTAGGGATCATGAAGAAGGGCAGCCCTGCCCTTGCATGGGCTGCACTTTTTACCTCATTCTCACCTCCCCTCTTACCTCCCTTTTTACCTCGTTCTCACTTCCATGGGATAAAAGTGGGGCAAAAGGGGGTAAATATACCCCCCTTATTACCTTATTCTCACCTTCTTGTCGTATAATACTGCAAACACTGAAACCTAGATTGAGCTCTATCACTGTACAGTGTTTCGTAGTTTCTGACAACACAGAAGCTGTGCCCCACGGAGTGGAAACTCACACAAGTATTTCTACCTTTGGCCTTCAGTTAAAGGACTGATAATCATTTGTGCAGCACAGCAGGTGTGTGTGTGTGTGTGTGTGTGTGTGTGTGTGTGCACCCTCAGAGAACTTAGACAAAAATCTGAGGGAAATTGAAACTTGGCAAGGACAAAGTGACCTTTATTGCTTTTACATTTAAGGGCAAGGGTTTGGCATCCATGCGGGGGGGCGGGGGGGAAGAAAAGTATGGCAACAAATTAGTTATTAATTTTTATTTTGCTATAAGCATGTTTTGGATTAACTCAGTTAAATTAAAAAGGCCATAGCTACTAAGCACTTTCTTTTTCTCATGTCTTTAACGCATTAATTAGTGATACAGATAGATAGATATAGATATATTGCCCTAGAGAATTTGGGCAAGCCCCCAAAAGAGAAGTTGTGGTAGCTCTGAACTGATATCATAGCATCTGACAGTTCAGGGTCCTTTAATGAATTATGATGCCCCTGAACTATGGGTGCTCAAATTATCAAAGTTTATTTTATTTTTTAAAAATTTTTTATGTTTATTTATTATTGAGACAGAGAGAAATACAGCAGAAGTGGGGGAGGAGCAGAGAGAGAGGGAGACACAGAATCCGAAGCAGGCTCCAGGCTTCAAGCTGTCAGCACAGAGCCTAACGCAGGTTCAAACCCACAGACTGTAAGATCGCGACCTGATCCGAAGTCAGACGCTTAACCGACTGAGCCACCCAGGCGCCCCTCAAATTATCATAGTTTAAATGTGAAGAAACAGAGGCCTGTTTTCTCCACCAGATAAAAAAAATCGCCAGGGCCATCCTAAGTCCCTATTTTCTGGAACATGTGCTTCAGCACTATGTTCAGGAATATTTGGGCTTACACTCATGGAATTATTTTCACAACAGGATGAAGACGGCTGTTTACCACTCCTGGGCCACAGCCACAGTTCACACTCAAAGCCATCTCCTTAACTCTGTGAGAGCGTGCAGATGTGGACGGGATCTCTCCTGTAATTTAACAGGGCCTGACTTACCAAAAACTGGCTTCCACGCCAGGCTACCGCCATTGTCCTTCATGATATTTTTCAAACTGTGCCCCCTGGAACCAGAGCATGAGACCCACAGGGCCCATCGGGTAAACCAGCGTCACTTCATTCTTGCCTGGGTGGGATATTCCAGTTCTTTTAAGATGCTCTTCGAACAAAATGTTACACTGTTACAGATACGGAAACCTGGCCTGGCCGTTTCATCAGGCTGACTTTCCATTTTCTATAACTAACGAGATGGCATCGGCTCTCTGAGTAACATTAGCATCTTTATAAATGGCGCACATCTCTCTCTGCAGCATCCCTGGGCCGGCTGCTGAGGTTCTCAGCTGGTGATACAAAATCTCACGCTGAGGGTTCAGCTCTTACCTGCGTCATGTTTGCCATGAATCCCGGGCCTCACCATTAGATATGCACAGGGAGCTTTTTTAGAAGACATGATTCTCAGACCCTTCCCTGTGTAAGGAATCTCTGCATTTTAATAGCCTCCCAAGTAAGCAAACCTTCGCAGGTGATGCTTGTCAGATCACCTAACGTGAGAGCAGGGACTCCACTGGGCTTTTGTCCTGCTTGCTAACAAGGGTTTGCATCTCGGCAATGCTTCTCAAACCGTCACATGCATCCAGACCACCTGGGATTATTCCCCTCTAACGAGCTTCCCAGCGATGCTGGTACTGCTGGTCCACGGACCACACTTCGAGTAGCAAGGCTCCAGGCCAAGGTTTCCCATCCTTGACACTTCCTGATATCTTGGGCTGGGTAATTCTTTGCTGTGGGGGCTCTCCTGTGCCTTATGGGATGTTCAGCAGCATCTCTGGGCTTAACTTATTCCCTCGGGCCATCTTTCGACATTTTTGACTTAGCCCCAAATCACCCCTGTTTGAGAATCACGGTCCTAGCTGACCTTGATCATCAGCCCTATTTAAGATCTGTTATTAAATGTGATTTGTTTGTACTCTGACAGATCCATACTCTGGGCTTATCTGCCCTTCCTAGAGTGTAAGCCACAGAAGGACAGAGGACTTTCTTATTCACCACTGTATCCAGGGCACCTAGAACACTGCTTAGCACATGGTAGATGCCAAACAAATATCTGAAAAGAAGAATGAATGAATGAATGAAGCTAGCACTGAGTAGCACTCAGCACTGTTTCTCTGAGGCTTCCTTCTTCTACCCTCTATTAAGCATACAGAGAAAGGTTGCTCTCTACAAATATTTCATTGTGTTTTTCTCAGTTCCTGGTTAAAGCCTTAAGCGGTAACGTTCTCACATGTCTGAAGAGAGCCAGTTCAAGTTCTCATCTGACAAATGCTTTCTCCTTGACCAAGTTTTCTCCTAAAGGAGCTCCATCCTTTGAGCCCCTGGATGATCATGTCCAGAGTAAGCCCAAAGCCTTTGTGGTCTCTACATGAAATGACCTCCTGTGACCAAACCTAGCTGCGCATGCAGGAGACGCGAGGTCAAGGCCAAACCACTGTCTCCACCCACCATTTCCCCCTTTCTTAGCCTGCCACTACCCCCTGCCCTTAAGATGCTGGTGAGGGGCTCGGGGCAGACCTGCAAGGTGAAACCACGCACATGCATCGCCCCCATCAGAGCAAGAAAATGTCCCTTTCCGGTCCTCCTCCCAAGCATTTCCCAGGCTGCCGCGGTCCCCACACCAGACCTCTCCACCCTGCTTTGTTCATGAAGGCAGGACGTGGGGGCTGGGGGTTGAAGACTCAGTGGGAAAAAGTGCCCTCTCTGCACCGCCCATGCCTCCAGTAAGGGCAGCAGCCTAATCTCTCTAGGTGGGGTATGCCCCAAGTCCTCCTCCTCCAGGTCCCCACCCCCAGGAACCTGTAGCAGTTCCCCCACCACTGCCCTCCCCACCCCTGCAGGAAGGCTCCCCCTCCAGGTCTCTGCATCCTTCCACGATTCTACCCATTTGAGGGCAAGCCGGCAGACACACTGCGCCTAGCCCCATGCCTTCCCATCTCTGTGCACGCAGTCCAGCCACTGGGGCATGGTGGCATCATCTCTTCGCCCGCCGCCCATCCTGGCTGAGCTTTGTTTCCAGCATTTTCTCTCTAGCCCGGAGAGACAGAGGTTCCTTCCTGCCCCACCCCAGCATCCACTCCGACCACAGTCACAGCCGTGTCCCATGTGTCCAGAGGAAACCCCAATCGCCCCGCCAGCTTCCTCCTTCAACACCGGCACATTCCATGCTAGGGGGCCACAGGACGGTCCTTGTCCCACAGGATGGGAGTATCCTTGGAAGGTATGATAACCAAGTTCATTGAGGAAACCCTGGGTTTCCTTTGCACTTTTTTTATTCCCAGCACCTTTGCTGTGCTGATGCACCAGTCAGTCTCCCAGAGGGAAGCCAGTGTCGGGGTTTTCCAGATGTGTTCAAAGCAGGCTACGTGACTCAGTGACACCGTGCCCTCCTTCTGCCTCCAGTGCTCCTTGCTTCTAAGTGTAGGAGGGCCTTGGGGCCCGGCCCTTGGCCCCGCACGTTCTGATGACTTCAGAAGCCAAGGGACATTTATCTCTAGCCTCAGCCCTTCCTCTGAGGTCCTGCTCTGTGTGTGCATATGCCCACAAGGTATTTCCTCACACTCAGTACCAGCAGGCCATCTCCTCCCTCCACTCCTTCCCCCACTGCACCTTCACAAGAACAAGCCAGTGCCACCCTCCACCTCTGGATGCTGCCACAGTGCCCCCTCGCACCTTCCAGAGTCTGAGACTCACCCTGGGCACACACCTGTCTCTCGTTTCCCACATCCACTAATAACCGATGTTACCATTTTCACGTTTCCGGAATGTGTCTCCATCTTTCCATTGCCACAGCCACCACCCTGTTTTGAGCTAACGTCATCTCTGCTGTATATTCCAAATCCCTGTGGACTGGCCATCTTGTTTCCCTCTGTCCCCAGCCCATTTCTGAGGCTGCGGTCCGTGTGATACTGCGCATGTTACCTATATTTATATTACACACATATATTGAATGCTTCTTGGCTTCTGCACTAGGGTTCTCCAGAGAAAAAGAACCAACAGGAGTACACAGATTTATTATTAAGGAATTGGTTCATGGGATTGTGGGAGCTGGCAAGTTTGAGATTTGTGGGATAGGCCAACAAGCTAGAGTTGGGCAAGAGTTGATGTCAAAGTCTTGAGTCCAGATTTTCACAGGCAGAATTTCTATGTTGCAGTCTTGAAGAGAATTTCTTATACTTCGGTGAATCTCAATCTTTCCTCTTAAGGCCTTCAACTGATTGGATGAGGCCCACCCACTTTGTGGACCATCATTTGCTTTACTCCAAGCCTGATTTAAATGTTAATCTCATCTAAAAACACCTCAGCATGGGGCACCTCAGTGGCTCAGTCAGTTAAGCATCTGACTTCAACTTTGGCTCAGTCATGACTTCACAGTTTGTGGGTTTGAGCTCTGTGTCAGGCTCTGTGCTGACAACTCAGAGCCTGGAGCCTGCTTCAGATTCTGTGTCTCCCTCTGCTCCTTCTCTCTCTCTCTCTCTCAAAAATAAACATTAAAAATTTTAAAAATAAAATAAAAACACCTCGGCATCATCTCTAGTGGTGTTTGGGCACATGCCTTAGCCAAGGTCACATATAAAATTAACAATCAAGCTTCCTTTTGCACTGAGCATGAAGGCTAACATGACTACATGAAGGCTACCTCCAAACATGACTACAAGGCTCTGTGTTGTCTGGCCCCTGCCTTCTTCCTCTCTGACCATCTCCCAGTCACTGCATCCTGGTCACTCTGACCTGCCTGCAGTTCTTGAATATACCATCTGCTTCCTGCCCTGGGCCAGGACACACGTTATTCCCTCTGTCTGAAATGCCTTGCTCCTCACTCCCAGCGTGCAAGCACGCTGACACACGCACGCACAGGAAGCCCGACTCCATCGTCTTCCAGATCCTCCTTCAGATGCTCTTTCTTCTGGAAAGAGTCCTCACCCCAAGCAGACACAGTTCCCTGCTTCTCTGACTCAAAGTAACACAAGGCAAAATGATGCTCATTTAGTTGCATATTTACTTAATTAGTATCTGTCTCCTCTGCTAGACTGTAAACTCCCTGAAGGCAGGAGCCAGGTCCACGTTGTCTACCAGAGTACCTCCAACACTCTTAGATACTGGGTTAGTGAGTGAAGGAACTGGGAAGGACTAGCCAGGCCCTGAAGGCCTTAGGTCTTCCATTCCTAGGAGGATTCCTGCCATCTCTTCTGGGCCCATGCTTGCCTGTGGCTTCCCCATGTCTGCTTTCCTTGCTCTCCACTCCGGGCTCCTGTCCCTCTCTGGTCCTCCTTCACACGTGCCCCTCTAAGCAGAGGGGCCTCCCCTGTCTGCCCATCCATGTGACGCAGGCTTAAAATCGCCTGCATGGCCCTCACTTCAGGCATCAGTTTTAGTCCTTGAAGACAAACATATAAGACAAAACTGACAGAGCAAAGCTTGTAGCTGGTGGGAGAGGGCTGGGGACTGTCACCCCTTCATGAGCCCTCAAATGCACATTTGTATATAAGCATTTATCGCGGCAAAGCTACTGCCATCCAACATATTGGTGAGAAAATATTCACATTTTTACCCTTGAGTGGAAACCTAACCAATGTCTGTGAACAGATCAGAATGTGGTCTGCTTTTCACCCCTTATAGTTTAATAGTTGAGTTGTCTAAGATTTCATCATCTTAATATTTTCTTATGGGGTTAGAAGTTTACAGACTGTTAGCCAAGAGTCTGTGTTAATTGGCTCTTAGCCATTTTCTGTCATGAGAGGTAGTCTGTGTCCCAAATGCTGCAAAGCACCAATGAAATGAGCCTTCTGAAGTTCCAGATGCATGCGTACGAACAGCTGTCGCCCAGCCATGCTGGAGACGTAGTCGTGAAGACCTGAGTATAAAGTAAATCTCACTTCCCTATGACTTGGGTCCTGGTGCAGAGACGCTTCACCCTCGTTCCGGCTCAACATTGATTAGTAGTGGTTCCTCCTTTGGGAGGACACTGTTAGTGGTGAATCATCATGAAATTTCAAGGCACTAGGGAACCCCACTGTCCCAAATCCTTTTGGTAAAGGAAGAGAATCTTAATGTACATCTTTCATAAGTTTGGATATTTCCCTTTGCATTTTAAGAAAGGGAAGTTCAGTTGCTTTGTATGGTGGAGTTCAGCAGTTTTAAAAGTTCAACAGTTTCTTCCCTGAATTTGGAGCAGGAATCAATAAGTTGGTGGACAAGAGGGTCTCTCAGGAGGTGAGTGCCCTATTTATTTTTCCTTCAAGCAAAGAGCAAGACTTGTTCAGAGAATGACTTTCAAATAGGCATGTGTTAACAAACAACTTCGTAAAGACCTCTGGTGAGCCCAGGACGTAGTCAACAGGCAATTTTTGTGTCCCTGGACTCACACTGCACAGCCCCTCCCCCACTCCCAAGAGCCCCTCATCCTTTTCTGATTGTGAGGCTTATGCCAGTTGGAGATTCTGTTACTCTTTCTGCCTCCACACCAACAGCTACCAACAATCTGCAAGGAGGGGAGACTGTATAAAGGAAAAGACCATTTCAGGCTCTGACGTCTGCTTTCAAAATGCTTGTATATAAAAACGTCCTTAAGCCATACTGACTCATATAAACTTGCAGTACTGTTCCCCCTCCCCAATTCTGGAGTTCTTTAAGCCATTAAATATTGCAGACTTCAATTATCCTTTCTCAGCGTCTGCACTTAAACCACAAAGAGCAGCCCTCGGAAGCGGAGGGCACAATTGTTGCCAACAACAATGACCAAAACCAAAAACACAGCGTAACTGAGGATTAGAACAGGAATGCCGCTTTCTGTGCCCCGTGATGTGGGCCACGGGAGTTTGTCATCTCCAGGGACGAGGAACAGATTTTATGACCAGCCATTGGCATCAGTCTGCGTGTTGAGGAGTAGCTTTCTTTGTGCTCTGGGGGGGTACTTGAAGTCCTGGGTTCTAAGACCCAATCATTCACATCTACCCTGGGCGCAGGCATGCCCGAGGCTGCTGGCTGGGGTGGCTGTTGAATCTATTACGTGAAAGAAACTTTGGGGTGCCATGAGGTATCCAGCTGCCCGTGTTGCCTGGCCCCCTCTGGGGGCACATATGCAGACTAGCTGTGTGAGATGGGTCCCTGGACCAGCAGTGTCAATGGATGTGTTTGAGAGGAACGGCAGCCTCGGGAAGATCTTGAGAAAGGCAGTCCCAGAGAGGACTCACTGGCTCAGAGGACAAGGGGCAGTGGGCCTCTGGCTGACGCATGGGTGTGGAGGACACCAGGCCCTTGCTTCTAGGCATCCTTCATTCCCACCTGCCGGGACTACTGGCCTTCCATTGAGCATATACCTCTTGAAGACCTACTGTGTGCTAGAACCTCTGCTGGACAGTGGGACCAAGAAGGAGGGTAGGGTGTGGCCCCTGCCCTCCAGAAGCCTCTGGGCAAAGACATGAAACCAGATCCCTGTACTGGCTGCACCGGCGAGGTCCCAGGTCTTCCCTCCAGCCTGTGAACAGCACCAGCAGAGAACGAGTCTCCCCATGCTCCCAGCACAGGACTGGCACCTAGCTGCACAACATGATCTAGCAATTGAATATCATATACACACCAACGAATTGTATGGTGAAAGTCCACAAGAGGAAACAGCTCAGCTTCCAAAGAGTTTCTGCAAGAGAAGCTTCAACCGGTCCTTAAAGACCGAAAGGTATCTATGCAGAGAGCATGAAAGGGAGGCCCAAGGGGAGACTTCGTGCCTGGAAGCACAAAGCAGCAGCCTGTTCAGGGGACACAAGGAGGCCACTGTGCTTTGAGTACAGGCTCCGTGTAAGACCATGTGGCAAGAGGAGGGTCAGGTGCATGGAGGAGCATGTGTGGCCCATGGGAGGCCCATCTAGAAAGCTGGCCCTCAGGGAAGGGGGTGGCCGGACTGGCCAGGAGACTCAGTGCCCACAGACAGCCCAGCAGGACCTCTTGCTGACTTCTTCCCTTGTCTCTGATCATTTATGGCTCCTCCATGGCCTCTGGCCCAGGATTTTACTTAAATACAGTTGACCCTCAAGCAAGACAGGTTTGCACAGCACGGGGCTACTTAAAAATGCAGGTTTTTCCAAAAAATACAGAACAGTACTGTACATGTATTCTCTCTTCTTTATGATTTTCTTAATAACATTTTCTTTTTTCTAGCCTGCTTTATTGTAAGAAGACTGTATACAATGCATATAACACAGAAAATATGTCTTAATCAACTCAATGTTATTGGTAAGGCTTCTGGTCAACAATAGGCTAATAATACGTTTTGGGGAGAGTCGAAAGTTACACTTGGATGTTCAACTGCGTAAGGGGTGAGCCCCCCCCAACCCCAACATCGTTCAAGGGGCAACTGTATGTTCTAAGTATCAGTTGACTTTTTTTTTCTGTTTGTGTGGATCTTCAGTCACTTGAAAATAGCACAGTTGGGTCGTGAAGCCAGGTCTTCTGATTCGTCCATTTCTTTGACATTCAAAGTTCTCCAGATGTTTAATCAGAGTTTTCAGATTTAGCTTAATTCTTAAGCTTCAATTTATCATGTCTGTTGGATTCTAACCTTCAGTTCACGGTGTATCAAATTTTTAACCATTCAAAAAATGTACTTTGGAACAACAGGATCACTAGCGTTTGTCTTAAGGAATGCGAGCAGACACTTTTCCGAGTCACTGCTACTCACACTAGGCTATTTTAGAAGTTTGAGTATGGATAAGATGGTCATTCCTGATTTTTAAGACACTTTCTGTGACAATGAAGTTTTTAGACTTTTCTGATTAAATTGACACACTTTTTGCTGATTGGATTCTTATTTTAATTTTTTATTAAAAATTTTTTAATGTTTATTTTTGAGAGAGAGAAAGACAGAGCATGAGCAGGGGAGGGGCAGAGAGAGAGAGAAAGGGAGACACAGAATCTGAATGAAGCAGGCTCCAGGTTCTGAGCTGTCAGCACAGAGCCAGATGTGGGGCTCAAACTCACAAAGTACGAGATCATGACCTGAGCTGAAGTTGGACATTTAAACGACTGAGCCACCCAGGAGCCCCTATATTATTATTTTTCAACATATATTTGGCTTTCTAGTTTTTCTACCCATGTTTGCAAGAGCTAAATGATACAGTAGACGTCATGGCTGACATAAAGCTAGTGATGCACCAAGTCATAATTAATTTAGGCCTCAGTGGCACCCAGTTGGCACAGTCTCTAGAGAGCTGACCTTATCTTTGATGTATTCAAAGCAAGTTATTTTTACCCTGATGGTTCGGGAAGTACACAACCATGCTGTCTCTTTGTGTTCTTCTTATTACAGATAGGGCAGCCACCAGGGTGCCAGGACAGTGGGGCACATGCCAAGAGAGGGTATCCTGCTTGGCAAGGCCACCCAGGGATCCTTGGGATGGCTCCGTGCCTGTTTAATTATTCTAAGTAGAGGAGTTGTCCTCAGCGAAGAGGTGAAGCACAAAGCTGCCCCTGACTCTTCCCATTTCCTTCCCTCCACATTGCCTTCTCTCCCTCTGGCATTCTTGAACTCTGTCCTTTCCTTCTACAACCTGCTTGTAGAACTTAAATTTTCCATGAATAGAAAATGGCTGATCACCACTCACAATGCTCCCTCTACCACTTGGGTTGGTATTTTTACAAATACCAAACTTAGGCCAAAGGGCAAGGGGCAGATTTTCAGGCCTCTGTTCTCCTCTTAAAGAAGACTGGGTGAAGGGTGAAGTGGGTTCTGTCAGAGCAGGGGGGCGGGAAGCGAGTGTGTTTCTGCAGCCATCACCCTACCTGGAGTGTTTTGCAACCCTGATGCCAGACTGTTCCCCCACCAATGAAATCAGACTCTTTGGAAACTCTTCCTATAACTCCCGCCCAGGCTGTTTGTGGGGGCCTCCGTGGGTGTTGGGACTCACTCCTACCACCGGGGAATCTTCTCAAATGTTGCAACTATTGCTGTCTGAGCGTGTTCTTTCAGTGTGTATGAAGTCAAATGGACAGCTACCTTTAACGTTACCAGCTCTGTTCGGAGAACACCAGGAACTTTCCCAGGATT
Source organism: Suricata suricatta (assembly GCF_006229205.1). Taxonomy (NCBI): domain Eukaryota; kingdom Metazoa; phylum Chordata; class Mammalia; order Carnivora; family Herpestidae; genus Suricata; species Suricata suricatta. The sequence goes on from NC_043706.1 coordinate 135,950,105, forward strand.
TCCTCCGGCCCCTAGGGTCTGCTCTCGCTGTTTATCCGCTGCAGTCTCCGCCCAAGCCCTTAGAGAATCTTGCTGCTCTCCACCCCCCATGGCCTCCCGTGCTTGGCTGCATTGGTAGCTGCCCCACATTCTTCCTGACAGGCCTCGTGGGGCTCCAAGGGGCCTAGAGGAGAATAAAATGGATGTTTTATCCTCCTGTGGAGCAAGAGTTCTCAACTCTGCAGCACATTAGAATCACCCTGAGGCTCGATTCTGATTTAACGGGTCTGTGCCAGGGCCCGTCCCTTAGGGAATGTTAAAAGCTCCCTGGGTGATTCTAATGTGAGCTCAGAGACAAGAAACAGAAACGTAAGATACGATGATACTTAAAAAAAATACATATTTGTATTTTTTCAACACTTAAAAAACTAGTTCTAGGAGATAATGAAAGATGCTGGTCAGACAGTAAACAAAATATAGAGATTATTTTTTAAATATACATTTAAATATATCTATTTTTGAAAAATACACACATATATATTCTATATCCCCCCCACCCCCACCCAACACCTGATATTTCTGAGGAGGCCAGTGTGCAAGATGGGCGATTCTTAAGCTGGACTTGGAAGTACCATCTGAGAAAGATCCTGATTTCAGTATCACCCACTATATTAATTAGGGCAGCACTAGCTGCTGTAACAAATAAAACCGAGACCTTCAGCAATTTAACACTGGGAATTTGGTGTCCATGTAGCAGTAAGGAGGGCGAAGAGATCAGAAACGCACCCCTCTGTGCACATTCAGGGTCCGGAGCATTTGGCTCCACAGTGGCCGGGCTGGGAGAGGAGATAGTGGGCGGGGCTCCACGGGGAGGGACCCATTGGCTGGGCCTGGCCATGTGTGCTCGGACCTCATTGGCCAGAGCGCAGTCACATGACCGCTGCCTGTGTGAACTATTTTGGGCAGCCCCAGCCCCCAGCAAGGGTGGGCACTCTGCGCCACTGCACGTTTGCGTGTCTGGTGTCAGGTGCCTTCCTGAAGGCCATGGGTGGCCGCTGTCCTTGGAAATGCAGACTCCAGGCTTCCGAGGTGTGAGAGCCTGCAGAGGATACAGGATTGTATTAAGGGCTGTGCTTTTCTTCTTTTCTCCACAGATATTGCAAACGGCACTAGTTCAGGGGGGTACCGCCCACCTCCCAGAACCAAAGAAGTCATCATTAATGGCCAGACTGTGAAACTTAAGTATTGTTTCACCTGCAAGATTTTCCGGCCCCCTCGTGCCTCTCATTGTAGCCTTTGCGATAACTGCGTAGGTGAGTAGAAGCAGAAATTGCCTCTGTGCCGCCTCTCGTGCATGTGGTAAGATGTTTGTAGCTGACGGGGTAGCTGATTTCCCTGGTGTAGACTGTGCTGGAGAGCGTTGGCATGGATGTCTCTTTAATCCTCAGAAACTGAGCAACTCAGTAATAGTTAATATTTCAAGCACCTCCCGCCACGGATCCCATTCACCAAGCTCAGGGTTCCCAAGTCTTTATCTTTTCTTCTAACATCCTGCAGCACCCCCCTCCTCGTGGGTGCAGCGCCCTAGGCCGTCTCCTCCAGGCGCACACACACCGGAGTGGGTGGGGGTTCTTTGTTCCCTGGAGCTGCCAGATCAGCCGGCACTAGACACCATTTTACCCCCAGGTCCCTCCACTGCCCAGAGGGCTGGCCGCACATGGAGCCAGATGTGCCTAGTGAAGTTCTTCCAACTCCTCAGAGGGGCACTAAGCTGGGGAGATGGAGGCATTCTAAGCCCAAGGAGAGAAAAAGAGGCAGAGGCCAGATGACTTCCAGGCCTAAGTGAGGATCCTTGCTCTTCCCAGAGACCACCAAGCCCTTCCCTCTCTGTCCACTGGCCTTCTCCAGGACAGACTGGGGAAACAGGCAGAGGGAATGGGTGGCACACAGGTCATCAGTTGTAAGACTTGGCTCTGCGGCTCTGCCACCACTGGTCCAGGACAGGATTTTACAACTGCTGCGGGTCCCAGCCCCTTGCAATTAGTTGGCAAGCACTTCGTGTCACTTCAGGCTGAGAGCCGTGGGCCACACCCACAGAGCATGTCTTTTCTGGGCTGGAGCTTCTTAGAGATGAAATTGGCAAGGAGATGGTAGAAAACCCAAGTCACAGGAAGGGTGACTGCACAAAGGCTCTGCCCACGGGGAAAGGCCCTCATTTCTCCAGTCCCATGCCTGCCTCTAACAGAAATGGCTAACGGTAATTCTGGGTTTTGGGCACTGGAATCCAAGGTTAGCTCAGAACAAACCCATTTCCCTCAGTATCATCAATGGCCAGCCCTCTTTCTGAGTCTATTAGAATTTGTCGTCTCAATGCTTGAGGAAAATAGAATGTTATAATGTACTTCCTGCTGTGCAAAGCTGTTTTCCTTTTGTCTGAAATTCACTTCATTCTAACTTTAAAAATCTACAGTTTGGTAGAAAGTCCATGTTTTCCCCATCAGGCCCTGTCTTGGTTTTATTAACTTAGATGCATTACTTTTAGCCTTTGCTCCCCCAGCAGAACAGAATGGAGTTTCATTCAGGCTTTTCCCATTTTGCATGTAACCTGAGTTCAGAGCTGGAAATCTGGAACCAAATGGCCTGGGTACAAATAATAGCTTCACATCAATTTAAACTCTCTGTGCCCCAGTTTTCTCATCTGTACAATGGGGTTGATAAGAGTAACTACTTCATGGGATGGTTGAGGGATTAAATGAATCAATACAAGGAAAAGACTTAGAATAGTGCCCGGTGTAAAGGCTCTATAGTTGTTGCTGCTATTCGGTTATTATATCTCCTTTGATATTTTTGTTTGGCTTTCTCTGGAGAATTTCCTGATCTACTGTAGTTCTCTGCGGGGGTGAAGACCAAAACTACACCTGGTCGTCTATGTGGGGGCACACCAGGGTTGCTACAAAGACACCTGGCAGCCTTTGTTAGGTTTCTGACATGTGTCCTGGTGACGTCAGCTGCCTCATGCCCGTCTTGAGGACACTTTTAAGCCAGAGTGTCGTGGTGTCTGAAGTATCTGCAGGGAACAATCTGTATAACTTTGATATTGCACGATGGAATGTATATGATGGGATAGTATATAACATTCGCTTTTCACGTAAGCTCTTCTGTTACTTTGTTTGCCTCCTCCTGGAGGTCTGGTGACTTATTCCACTAGGCATTTATAGTAGGGAGTTGTTATTTATAAACCCATAGAGTTTACTGGGCATCTCCTTTTTTTATAATGTTTATTTATTTTTGGTAGACAGAACACAAGCAGGAGAGAAGAGAGAGAAGGAGACACAGAATCCAAAGCAGGCTCCAGGCTCTGAGCTGTCAGCACAGAGCCTACACAGGGCTTGAACCCACAGACTGTGAGATCATGACCTGAGCCAAAGTCAGATGCTTAACCAACTGAGCCACCCTGGACCCCTGTCATTTATAAAAATGTTTACCCATTTCTAGACATCTGACTGTTCCTTTGTTCATTTGTATCATTTGGTCCCAATCTTCTGTTTCCTGTCTCCAGGCTAGACTGTTAATCATGATAAAACTTCCTCCCCAGCTCATAGTGCTTTAAAATTCTCCTTGGATTATTGTAAAACACTTTAAAAGCTCATAGAATTGTCTTCTTCATGCCCTCCAGCACCCACAGGTGTTCATACATGTCCCTTAAAGAACTCTGATGAATTAGAGGTAACACCCCCCTTACCGAAACTGTGTATCAACCCCAGTTAATGGTGCGCTTCTTCCAGAACACAGCTGTTTAAGGTGGTACAATGGCTTATGGAAACTACGGGCTGAGAAAATAAGAGCCATCAGCCGGTAATACCTAGGAGCCCTTCTGCAACTTTCCTTTTTTGTTTTTAAGTTTATTTATTTATTTATTTATTTGGAGAGAGACAGAGAGAGAGCCTGCAAGCAGGGGAGGGGCAGAGAGAAAAGGAGAGAGAGAGAAACCAAAGTGGGCTCTGCACTGACAAGGAGCTCAAACTCCTGAACCATGAGATCATGACCTGGGCCAAAACCAAGAGTTGGACGCTTAACCAACTGAGCCACCCAGGTGCCCCATGAAACCCTTCTGATAAATCCAAGTCACAGTAGCAATCCAGCGCTCCACAGATAAGCATGGTGGTGTCCTATCATTGGGAGGCACAGAACAGTGAAGGGAAAAGAGAGGAAAGGGGAAAGTTTGGGAGTAGGCTCCAGAGGAGGAGAACTGACCAGAAAGCCTATCGCCAACGCCTGCCTCTCAGCACCCCTTGGGGGCAAACCCTGATCAGGGCCCCACCGTGCAAACGACAGGTGAGATAAGTAGCATACAGGTGATTTAAAATAAAGCTACTCACAGCCCTCCTGGAACAACCACACAGTGACTCACACCTACATAGCTTCGGTTCATTATGTTACATTTGGGCCTCTGGCGTGACCCATTAGCAGACCAGCAAATTGGACTTTTTTCTGCATTTGGGAAAATAGAGTGGAAAGCAAATGTCTCCAACTGAGAAGTGTAATTGCAGAGTTTGCCACGATTTTATTTTTAGATAGAACGATTTTATTGAAAGAATTCTACTTTTTGCAGCCAGGGAGAAAAATACAATGATACGCTGAAAGCCAGAGTTAGCACATGTGCCTTCCCTTCCCTTGTAATGAGCAGGTTTGGGTTGGTCTTCTTAGGGACACAAATAAATGCCACTTGATGCTGGGAGAAGGGAGAGGAAAAATGGAGTTTCCCAGGCAGTTCAGAAGAGTGGTTTTCTTTGTTAAATACGTTTGAAATGAGAGCAAACTTGTAAGGGCTTTGTATTTTGAGTTGAGGACTGATGGAAAAGGTTTTGTGGAGATTACGTAAACCCTGGTGCAAATATAAAACGGGTTAGCGGAGCCCAGTGGTTGGCAACTTGGCTCTAATGCACGCAGACCCGGGGACTGCGTCCGGGTCCTGTCATTGAATGATACTGATATGTGAGTAGGTTATCTGACTACCCCCAACTGTTAGCAAGTCTGTAAAATGGATGACCCTCGTACAACCTGGTGGGCTTCTTTTAAGGATTAAATGAGACAGTGCCCAGCAAGGCCCCAGTATAGGCCTGGTGCACGTGGTGGGGGCTCAGTGAGTGCTTGCCATTAATGTTACCGTGCGTAACCAGGGAAATGCCGCCAACGGTGCTCCCAAGATAACTGCATAGAACAAGTTCACGGACTGATAGGAATCATCTTGTTTCCCCATAATCTGGTATGAGTAGGTGACCTGCGTCCTGGGAGTGAATATATTCTTTCTGTCTCTCATTTTGTCTCTATTTACTTCTCTTTCTGTTTGTCTCTTTCTTTCTCAAAACCTTTCTCTGTCCCTCTCTAGTTCTGTTTCTCGGTTGCCATCACATTGTTTCTGCACCTATGGAACCGGCTGTTTTGGCGTGTTTGTTCAGCCAGACAGTCTTTGAAGTTATAGAACACTTTTAGACGACCAACATCTGGGGCCGTGGGGCCACTTCTCTCTCTGATCCTCAGGCTCCCTCCGGTCATTATTAAAGTGAGAGTGACTGAAGGTGCCGGGAAGCACACCGCGTGCTCGGGAGGTGCTCTCCAACTCGCCGTGTACCTCCCAGAGCCCCAGGCGAGTCCCCTCCGCATTTCAGGAAAGTCTGTCCTTTGATGGGCTCCGGTCTAGTGTCAGAATAGCCAGCAGCTTTCTCTGGAATTGGGTATTTTTAATACAATCTAAACCTGTAATTAAAAGAGACTTATTTGAAAGTAGTTTAAGCACCCACTGGATGAGGCTGAGTTTGCTGACCAGTGAGGTGGAGCTCACAAGCCTCCCTAAGCCTGCGCTGTGTGCGAGCATCCAGCTCTGACCGGGCAGAAGGCAGCTTAGCCTGAGGCCCAGCGGTGGCCTTTGGAGGCAGCAGCTCCCTGGGTCCCCAGCCTACTGCCCTATCTAGGCAGGGAGGACCCTCTCTGCACTTGTGGTGGCACATCTGGAGGTGCTGTGAGGACAGAGGAGACGGTGCGTGAAGCCCTCGGGCCGTTTGGGCCCCAGCGGAGCTCTCAGCAAGGCCAGCCTCTCTCCTCACACAGGGGGTGCCCTGGGCCCATTTTGTTCTGTCCTTGTCTGGTGTAGGTGGCAAGAGAGCCTGCAGAGGCTCCCCACAGGGACTTGGGGTTCAGGGACTCCTGGTTTGGGGAGGGCTTTCCCACCGTTTTTAAACATCCTTAGAAACTCCCTTTCTCATTCCCCTGCCTCTTTTTTGCTGTGCTTTCTCTCCTGGGAGTAGCGCGCACTCCCCTTCTTGGCCCAGCGTCTCCCTCCCTCAGTCCAGCTGCTTCCTCCACCGTGTGGTTTTCTGGGCTCAACTGCTGATACTTTGTGTGTTGTGTACACGCTGTGTGCATCAGAGCTCAGTCACCGCTGTGTCACGGGTGTCCTCAATATGAAGAGGTTTAGAATATCTGAGATTTGGAATTGCAACCGCTTCTGGCATGGAGGAGCGTTCTAGAATTTATTTTTAACTATTAGGGTATGGTGAGAGGGCTACTAATTTCCCACAGGAAAGTATATCATTTGATATACTTTGAATAGAAAGAGCGGGCATTTGTATCCCTCCAAAAACCAAAACAGTCCTCCCCCACACCAGGTTTCAGGATCTTTGCTTTTCAGTCACATTTAATAAGCACCTATGTGTCAGATACTGCTAATAGCTAGGTGCATCAAAATAAAAGTCCTCAAAAATTGTTATTACGAACAGACCAAGGAGAATTCATTATATTTATTATACTATATTATATCATATTACTTATTATATAAGGATAGAAATCAGTATATTTATTTTGTCACATAAACCAAAGAGAGTAACTTTACACTGGTAAAGAGCACAATAAACAATTCAGTCATCAATGTATATGCACCAAATAACATTGAATTAAAATATATAAAGTAAAGGTTGTTAGAGAAGGTGAGGAAAATTTGCTACAAACATAATGCTGAGAAACAATTGCATACTTCTAGTTTTGATTGTTCAGGTAAGTAAAACATAAGTATGAAAATAAAGGATATTAATATATGATTAATATATGCTGAACTTTGTTTTTACAAAGTATACTTACCTTTTTTTTTAACTGAGTGTGGAATATTTACAAAGATTAATCATACTAGGCCACAAAAAATTCCTAGTTTTCTAAAACCAGATATTTCCACAGATTATACTATCTGATGACACAACAGTAAAACTCGAAATCAATTACAAAGATATAAATACACACGCCTAACCAGTTGTGATATTTTTTTGAAATGCCTTTTAAACTTCAAATGCAAACCTCAAAATCACAGTTTTAGAATAGTTAGAAAATGACAATAAGAAAAATGTAAAAGAAAACTCCATGCTAGTTAGAATTCTAAACTTTAAACACACAAAGTAATTAACCTAAGCAACAAAGGAATTATTTGGAAAGCCATCAAGTAGCTCATAAGAAGGAAGGATAGGCCCCAGAGCCAGGCTCAGAAACGGGAAGAGCCAGGAAGGCTGAGTGCAGCTGTTGTGCCCAAGTTTGTAAAATCGCCCCAAATCACCCCAAAACAAACACCAGAGACTGCTAGGGAGACCGAGTCACACCTGCAAAAACAAAGGGCCTTTATTACAAGCTTAAGCTCGGGCTCACAGTCTCCAGCCGACCCCGCTGGCCACGTGGAGAGAGCCCCGAACACAGGCAGGGCAGGGCCTTTTATGCCTTTGGGAGGGGGAGTTACAGGAAATGATGACAGGTGTACAGTGATCCAATCCCTGCCCCCCCATCAACACTGGCAGTTGTGGGAGCCAGTCACACCATCCAGAGCACTGACCAATCAGAGTGGGCCCAGGATGCCCCACGTGGGGCATGACTAGGCCCGCCTCTAGAAAGGTCAAAGGTATCAGCCGGCCTCCTCCAATTGGGCGCCGCAGGAGTTGTCCCTCCTTAATGCGAGCCCTTTCAGGAGAAGCCGGTGCCTTCCCCTTTAAAGGCTGGATCAGACCTGCTGCCCGCGGGGGATCGCCCCCCCACCCCCAGCCACTGGGCGCAACCAGCTCCGGGAAGGCTGGGACTGCCCGGTGGTGAGGACCGGATCGGACCTGCATCCTTACACAGCCAGTCACAACTGCAGTAGGACATCACCGGATGTGCAGATGCTGTAAACAAAATGTTTGCTGCACCACCACTGAGTTCCAGCTCTGCTGCTGCTGTCAGCGTAAAACTGTGACTCTCTCTGTCTGCAAGGCCTCTGGGTTCAGGGATCTGGGTGGGAGCACCTGGGCTTGTTTCGCTTCCACAGCCAAGGAGCTAGCAAGGCAGGAGAGGTGAACTACCAGCTTTCAGCTTCTATAAGCCAGGGTGCGGGTGGGGCCCCGCCCTCCACCTATTTGGGGATCCTCCCCAAAACAGGAAGTTTACTTAGATGGTGTATGGCCAATGAAACAAAAAGTTTTTAAAAGTCTAGACAGGTGGTGGTGATGGTGGAGGGCACTTGAGGGGAAGAGCACTGGGTGTTGTATGGAAAACAATTTGACAATAAAATATTATGAAAAAAAAGTCTAGTACAAAAAACAAAACTGAACTTAGAAGCACATAAACAAACATAATATCCGTCTCAAGAAGGTAGAAAAAGAATAGCAAAATAAACTTAAGAAAAACAGGAAGAAAAAAATGAATGACCTACAAAACAGAAAAATAGATACGATACCACCTCTAATTCTTTGGAAAATAAACAACATAAAGATAAACTTCTGGTAAGACTGAAAGAGAAAATAAAGTGGAAATAATAGATTCAAAGGAGACAAATGTAGGTGAGTTTTTAGTTATTGGAAAATAATTGCATTTGTTTGAATATTATATAACTCGATGCTGACTGATTTGAGAATCTCAGTGGAACATGATTTTATGGGAAATTAGTCAACGAATGAGGGGGAAACTTAGACTAATAATAATGAAACACTGAGAGGTTTATTAAAGAATTATCCAAGGGAAAAATAAGATAAAAACAGAGAGGTAGGCAAACCAAAGAGACTCTTAAATACAGAGAACAAACTGAGGGTTGCTGGAGGGGAGTTTGATGGGGGAGTGGGCTAAATGGGTTTTGGGCATTAAGGAGGGTACTTGTTGGGATGAGCATTGGATGCTATATGTAAGTGATGAATCAGTAAATTCTACTCCTGAAACTATTATTACACTATATGTTAACTGGGATTTAAATTTAAGAAAATTTAGATGTATATTTGATGTGAAAAATATTCACATTATACTATTAAATTTTTGGTTAGATATTTAAAAAAACTAATCCAAAAAAGATGCTAGAACCAAACCACCTTACTTCCTGGGCTCTGAATAGTGTTTCAGGTCTTAGAGCAGCGTGAACAGCTTTTCAGTTCATTTCACCAAGATAGCATGAACCTAACACTAAAATCTGACAGAAACAACATAAAGGATTCTTATTTATAAATATATGTAAAAGTCAATGTGATAACATAGCAAATTTAGTCTACCAGTGTAATAAAAGAATTAGTCATTCGACATAGGTCATATTCCAAGAATGCAATTTTTAAAATGTTAATAAGTCTATGACTATATCAACTGACCAAAGGCCAAAAAGTCTATGATCATGACAATAAATGATAAAAAGATATTTAATAAAATTTGGCACCCGTTTCTAACTCTGAAACGTGGTAAACCAGGATTGGGAGAACTGGTGGGAAGAATTTGGGCCCCAGTGATCACCATACCACGGTGTTGCTTTCATAGTTATGTCGCCTCACATGACAGATTTTTCAGATGCCATTAAGGTTACTAATTAACTGACTTCAAATAATGGGTATTATCCTGGATTATCCAGGTGGGCCCAGTGTAATCACAAGAGCCCTTAAGAGCAAAAAACAGAGATTTCAAGTAGGAGAAAGCTTCTTCCTGCATTGCTGGCTTGAAGGTGGAGGGAGCCATATGGAAAAGGGAGGAGGAAATGAATCCTGCCAACTGCACTGAGCTGGGAAGGAAGAGGAGACAAGGCCAAAGGCACCTGCACCCCCACCTTTACCTTGATCTTAGCCTGGTGATACCTTGAGTCAAGCTCCTGACCCACTAAAATTCCTAGACACTAAATTTGTGCTGTTGAAAGCCACTGCATTTTGAAGAGATAATCTGCACCCCCATGTTCATTGCAGTGTTATTCACAATAGCCAAGAAATGGAAACAATCTAAGTGCCTGTCAGTGGATGAATGGGTAAAGATGTGGTAGAGAAAGGCAATGGAATGGCATTCATCCATGAGAAAGTAGGAAGTCCTGCCATCTGCATCAACATGGACATATCCTGAGGACATTATGTTAAGTGAAAAAAGTCAGACAAAGATAAATGGTGTAGGGTATAGTTTATATAGAGAATCTAGAAAAGCCATACTCATAAAAACCGTTTAGGGGGTTGGGGGTTCAAGAGAGTTGTTTAAGGGTACAAATATACAACTAGCAGTAACTAAGTCCTAAAGATCTAATTCACACAGTATGTGAACGAATACAGACGGAAGTATTGCATTTTAATAGTCAAACTTGCTAAGAAACTGGATCTTACTTACTCCAACCACAAAAAAGAAAGCATAATTATAGGTGGTGGTTGAGGTGCTTGCTATGAAGACAATCCTATTATATAAATGTATCAAGTCAGTAGGGTCTATACCTTAAATTTATACAATTATCAAATACATTTTAATTAAAAATTTTTCCAGGCAATAAATTTGTTTAAAGCCACTAAATTTGTGGCAAATTGCTAGGCAGTAAAAAAGAATATCCGTTAACATGATTTTAAAGATGAAAACAGCTCGCATTTCCTTTATGGCAAAACACTTACTTTACGTTAAAATTAGAAACAGATTAAGACATCCACTGTCACTGCTAGCATTTAACATGTTCCTAGATTTTTCTGACTAATGCAGTAAGACGGAAAAACAAAACTATCAAAAAGGAGTAGGTAGAAATATCCCTTCATTGTAGATGACAAGAAAACCAACAAACATTAAAACTCATTTTTTTTTAATTCAGTGGAGGGGTGCCTGGTGGCTCAGTCGGTTGAGCATCCGGCTTCGGCTTAGGTCATGATCTTATGGTTCATGGGTTCGAGCTCCACGTCGGGCTCTGTGCTGCCTGCTAGCTCAGAGCCTGGAGCCTGCTTCGGATTCTGTGTCTCCCTCTCTCTCTGACCCTCCCCTGATCGCACTGTCTCTCTCTGTCTCTCAAAAATAAAAATAGAAAGCATTAAAAAATTTTAAAAAAATTCAGTGGGGTTATTAGTTACCTGATCAATACATTAAAATTGGTGACCGTATATCAGTTAGGGATCACAGTAGAAATCAAGATACAGTCTCTCCACAAACTTCTTAATAACTTTAATCAGTTTGAGGCAGGGGGCAAGATAAATAATTGTAGAGTTCAATCAAAAGAATAGGCTAGCTGTAATAACTCACAACATTTTGGGGAAAGAACAGTGCAAGGAGCCATGTACGGTTAGATATCACGAAGTCTGCAGTGCATCACTGACCCACAGACCAATTGCAGAAAGTAAGTCAAGGACCCCTACACGTGTGCGTATGTGCAGGTGTGAATGATTTCCTCGTTGTCATTTTCCAAGTCTCCAAAGTGGTCAGCAGAATGGACAGGTCTTGTTCGGAAGGTCTCAGAAGTCTGGCGAGGAAGGCAGAGATGACCAACACAGGGGAGTCTGGCAAGTGCCATGGGGAGGGGTCTTGGAGAGCCCAGACGTCACAGCATGGTGGGTCCCTACGCCAGGTCCTATGGCATAAGCAGGGGTTACTGCATTGTGGGAGGGCAGGGGGCCCAGTGGGGCAACAGTGGGACAGAGGCTCGGACACTTGGAGGAATGCTTGAAAGTGGTCCAAGAGGCCAGTCTCCTGAGATTATTGACAGCTATTTGCAGCTCCTATGGGGGCTGCCTCTGGACATTCTGCAGCGGCCCATGGGCTGGGCTCTGCTCCTCAGGACCTCCAGCCCCTCCTGGCAGCCAGTCAGTTTCTTCTCAGTGTCTGGGTTTTACTCTTTCTTTTACGGTTGAATCAACAGGTCCTGTAACTAAACTTTACAACATATCAAATCTAATTAATGCTTTTGGATTGAAGCCACCAGTCATGTTTTCACCTTCTCCCATTCATTGACCTCTAGAAAGTTCCTGCATGCCTCCAATAATCATGTGCCCACCTCTGACTCAAAATGAATAAACACAGCCATGAGATCTTTTAGCTAAGAACACACTTGGAAGTTTTTGTTTTCACGGATATCTATCGTAGTGGCTTAACGAATCTTGCAAAATGAAGATAACGTCCAGGAATGTTACCATCATTGCGCTGTAACTCACATATCGCAGGATTGTGGAGAGAGCCAGAATGCACTTCATGGCTGTGAGCAGACTGCCATTAGTTCATAAAAGTTGTATTCATATAAGAAGTTCAGAGCCAAATTTAGCCACCTCTGAGCAGTGTAAACAAGACCTTGGCACATGTGTTTTTGGCACGAACTTATTCCTGGTTTGCTTCCAAGCAGCTCAAATCCTTTTCCAGCAAGAGATAGGGGTTTTAATTAAGTCATTCATTATCAGTGGTTTGGTGTTATTAGCTTAAGTGACAGATGACGGAATTCGAAGTCACCGTACTGACTTACTTGACAGTAAGATGACATTCTTTCCTGGAAGCCTTTCCACCTCCTCTTATTTCAAATTAAAATGGTTCCTGGTTGTCTCTACGCTGTTTGCTCTTCTCTGCCAGTTCTCATTTCCTGAACGTCACACCTGCTGCCCTTCTCCTGGGGCCCTGGCTGGCCCTGGCTCTTCTTTTGTCTGCGCACCATCCTCCACGGAGTCTTCACGCTGTACCTTGGAGCTGCCCTTTTGTTCCAGCCAGGTAGCCAGCCTCTTTGCGGACAATCTCTTTCTCTACATGCTCTCCCCACGATGAGATCCTCCTTGTGGCGTTCTGCTTCCAGAAGTTTCTTTTAAAAAAAAAAAAGCACATTAAAATTGAGAGTCTAGAGGTGCTTTTGAAGCAATAATAACCAAAATAAAATAAAATGCTGCAAAGCCATCCTTCAGAAGAATTTACTTCATAAGGTTATTTGTTATAGGTGTAAGGACACATAAGTACATATAAATACCTCAACATGGACTACACGGGCCCAGGTGTCTGCATTGTAGCAAAGTTCCCAGGGGGTCCTGATTCACAGTCAAGGTTGAGAGCCGGGGGAAGAGACTGGGCTCAAGCCTGCAGGTCAGGCCATCTGGAAGCCTTAGGAATTGCTCATCTCTCACAGAGAGCAGGCCAAGCAGTGAGATTTGCCGCCTTGAAATTTTAATATAAACAGCTACCATCTTTTGAGGGCTGTTGGAAGCCATGCATTATGTGTTGAAAATTCATCAATAAGCCTGCATTTCTCCTCTAACTGCTCTTAAGGCCATTGTCTGTCTGGGTGTTTGAGGTGGGTGTTGACACAGTTTGCCAAGAGGGATGCAGGTCCACATGATGGGCCATGCCAGGGCCCAGGGTGGAGGTTGAGAATCAAGACAAGGGATCAGACCGTATCTGTAGAAGGCTTTGTAATATACGTTGTAGTGAATCCCAAAGTATGTACTCATAATAATCGGGCGTTTGTTTGCATTGCCTACAATTAGAACTGGCCTCCGGCAACAGATTGCTAGGTGGAAAGAGAGTACAAAGAAGTATAAGACAGGCTTCCTGCGCTTGCGAAGTTTTCTGTCTACGTATGAGAAATTAATTATGTAGCATTTGGGATATCTGATCTGACTGACCTTAGGAGAGTCATTTTAGAAGAATTCTCATAAAGGGATAAGAAGAGAGGAAAGTCTGGAAAAATTAGACACTCTGGGGCCCCAGAGGCCATCCAAGAAGGAGGGACCAGACTCAGCTGCTAGCACATGATGCTGGAACAGGAAATGGAGATGATAAAACTTTGGCCTTAGGAGGGCCAATCTCATATAGTATGAAGTGAATCACTCAATGAGATGTATTCGTTAGCTACTAGCCAGTGACGCTGTATGACAAACACCCTCCAAAGTCTCCATGGCGTTTAACAAATAGCACTTCTCTTTCTCACATGCCCATGAGTCAGTCACCTGGGGCAGCTCTGGGAACTGGCTGGACTTGGCTCCAGGCCTCTTCTCCTCAAATTTGATTCTGAGGACCCAGGCTGAAGGGACTACAGCTTCGGGGGGCGGGAGGGCATGTTCTCCTTATGGTGGGTCCCCAGACCACGTGATGGGGCACCAAAGCACACAATGTCTCTTAAGGCCTCTGCTTACAATGCTAACCCTCTGTTAGCCAAACAAGGCAGACAACCATGGCCATGACCATGATCTGTCAATGGGGCAGGGAAGGATACTCCACCTCAAGAGGGACATAGGTGAATACTTGCTCAAATTATGCCATCTGCCATCTGCAGGGAGATTTGAAGACTGAAGACCAGTTCCTTTCTGAGTTCCTTCCTAGGGATGTATGGCTAATCATCTTTCCACAACACAGTGGCTTAGAGTGTCCAGCAGTCTGTTGTTTTCCTCAGTTGCCTAGAATTGAAATTGGCCCCCTGCAACAGATTTGGGAGTTGTTAAGGAGGCAAAGGATGAAATATACGTTACCAGCCAAGAAATTTCTTCTTCCAACTGATCTGTGGCCACACTGGCTGTTGGGTGTGAAACATTGTTTCACAAAATTCCACCCACTGTGAGTAGCAGTAGTTGGGCAGGATGGAGCTGTTGAAGGCTGAAAATTTGGGATAGTGAACAATCACCTGTGTGCTTTCATTTTTTTTTATGTTTTTATTTATTTTTGATACAGAGAGAGACAGAGCATGAGAGGGGGAGAGGCAGAGAGAGAAGGAGACACAGAACCGGAAGCAGGCTCCAGGCTCTGAGCTAGCTGTCAGCACAGATCCCGATGCAGGGCTCGAACTCACATAAGTGAGATCTGACCTGAGCCGAAGTCGGAGACTTAACCGACTGAGCCACCCAGGCACCCCTGTGTGCTTTCATTTTGAAAGCTTAGTGCAAGTTTGTACATTAAAAAAAAATTAAAGCTATGAGAATAATTTGGTTTGTTGGACTATGATCCATTTTGTTTTATTTTCAGAAGGTTCCAAAGTATTTTAAATAAAAGACTAATTAAAATGGAAGGATTAAACTAGGAAAAGGGAAAGAAGAATCACTTGTTTAAAAATTAGTAATGTAAAAAAAATAGTGATGTAAAAAAATGTCTCCTGTGAAAAGGAGACTAGTATGTGTTTTATTAAGGAAGGGTAATAAATACACAGAAACAATTTGTACTAAAATAGCTCTTTGGTTTTTATGGTTCCATCATATATTTATAGGGGCTTTTTACATGAGGAGATGCTCATGTATGCTTTCTCCTCTGGTGCTCACAACCGGGCTGTGCATCAATCGGATGGAAAGTATCACCCCCATTTGATAGGGAACTTTGGTTCAGAGAGGGAGGGAACTTGCAGATGGTCAAACAGCAAGACTCCAGTAGCCTGTACCAGAAGGCATCCTCCCAAACCCAGTGAGAAGGTGCGTAACACACAGATAGCAGAGAGCAGATCAGCTGAGCCCGAAGGTAAACAGCAGGTGGACAGTAAGACTTTTGACACACAAGGGAAGGCAGTAACCTCCACCCTAGCCTGGTAGAAACATGCTGTCCCTCCAACACTGAGTACGGCTGTGTGCCTGGGCACGGGGCAGGGCTGCGGCTTGCGGAGAGGGCAGGAAGATGAGTCATGCATGCTCACTGGCCTCTCAAAGCTTCTGAAGGCTCCAAGATGGTTAGAGAAGGTGAGTGTCAGGCTTGACCTAATTGGGCCCATTGCAAAGTCATATGTAAACTCAGCACACTAGATATTTTCCTGGGATTACTGAGAGGTTAACAAGACAGGATACGTGTGTAAGTCCTTCAGACCTTTAAAAAAAATCTCTCATGTATGCATATGAAGGTTATATTACCCTCCTGAGATTTCATCACCTGGGTGTCCTAGATTTCAGCATAGCACAGGCTCTTTGTGCTTGGATCAGGCCTTCTCCTCCTCGGGGCTCCCATGGGTCCTTTAAGATCCAAGGGGAGACTTTACTGAGATGAGCTGTGTGCTTGAATCACAAGGCACCGGCAAGCTGATGGCTGGCAGCAACTTGAGAAGAGCCAGGAAGCCCCACGTGAGGAAGAGGGCAGTGATCTGGCTCAACAGTCTGGACAGAGCAAGCGCCCCGACAGGCTCCGAGCCAGAGCTCCAAGCCATGAGGATGGGCAGAATGCAGCTTTCTCCACGGGCCTGCCTCCCTCCAAGGACAGGGTCTGACTCGGGGCTAAGCACCTTGCTCTGAGGGTTTGCTTAGAGCAGGGATTCCCGATCTGGGTACCGTGGATGGAATTCAGGGGTCCATGAACTTGGATGGGAAACACAAGTACATCTTTATTCTCACTAACCTCAAATGAAATTTAGTATTTCCTTCAATTATGAATATGGGCATCAAACCAAGTCAGGAGAGTTCATCACCACTAGAAAGCATAGACGTTTTCTGATGACGTCACAGTTACGGCAACTATTCAGATTCACATTTACACTTGTTTCTACGTCACAGTAGTTGATAAGCTGGAGCTTCTGTTATTTGGCATATTTATAAGTAAGCATGCATTTTATGATGTCACAGTTTTTAAGTTATTTTGAAAGTAATACTGAGTAATTTTGTCCCATTGTGTATTTTATGAATTTAGTAACGCTTAGGGGGGTGCGCGCCTGGGTGGCTCAGTCAGTTAAGCATCCGACTTCAGCTCAGGTCATGATCTCACGGTTCATGAGTTCAAGCCTCACGTCAGGCTCTGTGCTGACAGCTCAGAGCCTGGAGCCTGTTTCAGATTCTGTGTTCTCCCTCCTCTCTACCCTTCCCCCACTTACCCCCCTTACACATGCTCTCTCTCTCTCTCTCTCAAAAATAAGTAAACTTTCAACAATTTTTTTAAGTAACACTTGGGGGAGGGGGGTGCATATGCATATTTCACAGCACCCCCCAAAGAAGTGGCGCCCCTGGTTAAATCTTTAGATGCTTCAGTTGTTAGAAAACAGTGGCCTTAAGATGACAGGTACCACCTCTGCTCCACCCACCACCCACAAGAGACTTTGTGTTGATTTGTTTTTCAAGTACTGCACAATAACATTTCTTTCAAGAATGCTGATTTTAAAAGTTATTTTTTTTTTTTTTTAGAAAAGAAAACAGAGGACACTGGGCTCATTCTTCTTCCTTCCTCTCTTTCTTCCTCTTTCTCGCTCAATCCAAAGGCAGGTGTCCAACATGCAAACACAGAGCTTTCTGAGGTGGGCAGGCGGGCAGGCCCACTGAGCCTGGCGTACAGCTGCCCCTGACTCCTGGTGTTTTCTGGGAGCATTTGCGTAACCTTTTTTCTAAAGGAGGGAACCGAGGGCGCAGCGGCAGGATGAGGCACGTGAGGCTGCTCGCCACCCCCCTGGGTTCTCGGCTGCATAGCATCCATCTTTTTTTTTTAATGTTTATTTATTTATTTGGGGAGAGAAAGCATGTGCAAGCCTGCTCACAAGTTGGGGAGGGGTGAGGGGCAGGGTGTGGGAGAGAGAATCCCAAGCAGGCTCCATGCTGTCAGAGCAGAGCCCAGCCCAGGGCTCGGTCCCCTGTGAGATCATGACCTGAGTCGAGACCAAGAGTCGGACACTTAACTGACTGAGCCACAACACAGGTGCCCTCTAAATAGAAGGCATCTTTAAAGGTACTTAAAAGTTGTTGAGGGGCACCTGGGTGGCTCAGTCATCTGGGCGTCCAACTTCAGCTCAGGTCATAATCTCATGGCTTCTGAGTTCAAGCCCCACATCAGGCTCTGTGCTGACGGCTCAGAACCTGGCGCCTGTTCGGATTCTGTGTCTCTGTCTCTCTGCCCCTCTCCTGCTTTCTTTCTCTCTCTCTTTCTCTCTCAAAAATAAATGCTTTAAAAAGAAAAAGCAGTTACCATATAATAGCTTTACTTGCTAACATACTCAGAACTTAACTGGACCTAACAGGTTAAAAATATATCAGTGGAGGGGCGCCTGGGTGGCTCAGTCAGTTAAGCAACTGACTTAGCTCAGGTCATGATCTCGTGGTTTGTAAGTTCAAGCCCTGTGTCCGGCTCTGTGCTGACAGCTCAGAGCTTGGAGCCTGCTGCCGATTCTGTGCCTCCTTATGTCTCTGCCCCTCCCCCACGGTCTCTGTCTCTCTGACTCAAAAAAAAAAATTGAATAAACATAAAAAACATTTTTTTAATATTGTTGAAAATCCCTTCCTTCTCGCTGTCTTTTGATCTCTTCATACCACTGACAAATACTGGCAAAAAAATAACCCTTGGCCTAAAGAAATCAGAACCTTCCCACAAGGATAAGACAGCATTGTCTTAAATTTGAAGCAACGATAATTTTCCAAGTCCCACTTGGGTTGTATAATGGTTTGTGTCACATACCTTCCCACTCAACGTAGGCAAAAGTAAGATGGTGTCACAGAGCACATTCTTGACTCTTAGGAGTTAAATTCACAACAATATCATAATAGAGTGGCATGCCATTTATCATGGGACAGAAGTAACCACTTTTCTACCAACCAGTTTGTGCCTGAAAAACCATTGCTTATTAGTAACTGATTTAAAGGTTGGTTTTGCAGTCCAATTAGCAGAACTAAAAAACTGCATTTTTTCCGTCTTTGATCATGCTGGGGTTTTGCTCGCCGGAACTCATGCCTGGGATTACTAAGATACTGCGCTCAGGGAAGCAGTGAGCTTCTAGAATAAAGATCCTTCAGGGTTGTACACGTGGCCGTGTAAGCACTTCATTCGCCATTGAAGGAACATCTGCTGACTGTTGAGTGTCAGCCCCGTGCTAGGCAGGGCCTGGGAGGGGATAATGGTGAAGGCGGTTCACATGGTTCCCCCTGCAAAGAGCTTTCACGCGCCTCGTGAGGAACGCACCCCTGGAACAGGGAGGAGATGGACAATGGGAAAGTGCAAGGTCATGTGGGAACGCACAGGAGAGATTCCTGACCCGGAGGAAGGGGCGTCCTGGCTGAGCAGCACAGGAGGAGCCGCTGTTGTCAGGGGCAGGGAGGCGGGCTTGTAGAAGGATGCGGGGGCAGGTAGGACAGCGTGTGCAGAGGCCCAGGACAGGAGAAGGCATCCAGACCCGAGGGACCAGAGGAAGAGGCTGACTGGAGAGTCCAGGCAGACGGGGCTTGAGTGAGAGGCAGGAGGTAAGCAGGAACCGTCCAAGCCCCACTGAGGAGTCTCCATCTTACCCCAAAAATGGGAGGCCACAGAGTGGCCCAATTAACTGTGTTGCAGAAAGTTCCACCTTACAGATGGTGAAGAGGATGGTGGCCAGACAGAGCCAAGGGGATGGGTGGGAGGCTGGTGTCCCAGGGTGGGGACAGGTTCCCTCGGCCCAGGCTAGGGAAAGGCCGTGGAGGGGAAAGACGATGTGAAGGGATTCTAGAACTATTTCAGAGGAAGAACCAACAGGAGTCCGTGCTTCATTAAACTCATGGAGTTGGGGCAAAGGGGAATGAATGTTGATCCCTTTGTCTCCTGAGAGTATGAATGTTCCCCACCCCAGGTTAAAAATTAATGCTTTTGAAGATAAATAGAGTCCCTGTATTTAAAACTTTTTTAATGTTTTTTATTTATTTTTGAGAGACAGAGAGAGACAGCGCAAGCAGGGAAGGGTCAGAGAGAGAGGGAGATACAGAATCCGAAGCAGGCTCCAGGCTCGGAGCTAGCTGTCAGCACAGAGCCCGACTTGGGGCTCGAACCCACGAACTGTGAGATCATGACCTGAGCTGAAGCTGGACGCTTAACCGACTGAGCCCCCCAGACGCCCCGAGTCCCCGTATTTTAACTGAATCATGGCACAGTCTGTACAGAACATAACTCACCTTGACTGCCTGGCCACCTCTGGCTCTTGGTGCAGAACTCGATCTGTAGCAGCTTACACAGGTGGACCCAGAAGCCGCGAGAGAGCCAGAACTGCACATGTCAAGCTGTGAGTGGTTGGTGGGTGTCTGTGAAGTCAGACCCGGAGGGGAAAACAAGACAAGATGGCAGGGAATGCTAGAAAATCCCAGGAAGAGAAAATAAAGAAGAGGGGGTGAGAAAGGCACATGGAGGGCAAGTGAGAGTAGAGAAGTGGCGGGGTCACGGTGGCGCTGGGGTCAGAGGCCTCCCAGGGGCTGTGGGCAGGCGGCGCTGGGACACAGACACGCTGTCCCAGGAGCTACCAGGATGCTGGCCACGCCGCCGGGTAGACCCCACGGTAACTCCGCTCCCTTTTCCCAGAATGCCCCCACCGCCAGCAGCTCACAGCCCGCCTCTGCCAGCTCTTTACGGTTTACAAAGTGATGCCAGAAAGGCTCTGAGCTTTGTGGGGAGTGTCATTAGTGTCATTAGTGTCATTAGTTGCCCCGAATGGGGAGCCCACTTTCAGTCTTGGAGCCACAGGATGGAAATGAGGAGGAAGCCGGTCCTTCTAGAGAGCCCGGTGACAAGGGACTGTCCATGGGCAAAGGCTGGACTTTGGGCAAGCATGTAAGGAGCACAGGAGGAGTGACAGCCTTGCCTCGGGATGTCAGGGACAAGCAAGGGGCCCCCAGAGGCGGATCCCAGCCAGACCCAGGTCCAGTCTGTTCTGGACTTTCTGGCTAAAAGTCGCCAACAGTTTCTTGGAGAGAAAACTGGGAAATAACATCCTAACACACCCTTTTGGAACTTTTCCCTACTGGGGCTCCCAGGTGGCTCAGCAGGTTAAGCATCCAACTTTGGCTCAGGTGACAGGTCATGGGTTCAAGCCCCACATCAGGCTCTGTGCTGACAGTGCAGAGCCTGCTTTGGATCCTGTGTCTCCCTCTCTCTCTGCACCTCCCCAGCTCAGGCTCTCTCAGTCTCTCTCAAAAATAAATGAACATTAAAAAAACAAAAAAAAAGAACTTTTGCCCGTGAGGTTGTAGGGCGAGTCCTCGTGGTTCTCATCCCTGGGGTACCTAACATTCCCACGGGGTCCTTCGGTGGTAACATCCCCGCGCGGGGACAGGCCCCAGCGTCTCCAGATCTGAGACTGTCTGGAACTCCAGATCTGGGAACAAATAACTGGCCTGGCCCACCAGGTTTCAGTGAGGTCACACATGTCATGTGCTCGTCAGTCACCAGCTGAGGCAGGCTGCCGGGAGGGCTCACACCCAAAATGAGAAAAGGCGGGTGAGGTCGGCCTGCACCCTGAAAGCAGGGACTTCCCCCCGGATAAGGCGTCTCAGAGCCACCTTGGTCTCAGACCCTGCACTTGGCAGGAGTGAGGTCTGGGTTCTGTTGTGTCAGGGACAGAGCCATCCCTTCGTGACAAAATGTCACACTGAATATGCAAAGCCAGGTGACATTTTTTAGCAAATGCAAGTGGGACACCCGCCCCAGGACCCAGGCTTCTCCCGCCAGCCCGAGCTACTGAGGAGCCAGTTCATAGTCAGAATAACAATCGGTAACCGTGGAGTGAAGATATAACCATGACAGCAGCCAGAACCCTACAGGGCCCACCTGGGCGGCGTTCTAGGGACTTGGGTCAGATACTCCTGCAGAAGACCGGGAATGGTGTGTGAGTGCGCCTCGGAGAAAACCTGTGCCAGCGGACCCTGAGAACTGAAAATAACGCATTTAAAATGATTTTTAAAACCTTTTTATTCTGTCCATTATTACTTAATAATTCTTTTCCAAAGGGGCACCTGAGTAGCTCAGTAGGTTAGGCATCCAACTCCGGCTCAGGTCATGATCTCACAGTTGGTGAGTCTAAGCCCCGTGTCGGGCTCTGCGCTGACAGCTCGGAGCCTGGAGCCTGCTTCAGATCCTCTCTCTCTCTCTCTCTCTCTCTCTCTCTCTCTCTCTCTCTCTGTCTCCCCCCACACTCTGTCAAATAAATAAACATTAAAAAATGTTAATTGTTTTCTAAAAAGGAAGAGTGTGTGAGATAGTTGAAAAGCGCCTCCCCCGCCGACAGGAGTGTCTCAAGGACAGAATTTCTGGGGCCGCAGAGGC
>NC_043706.1:135972347-135973471 GCF_006229205.1 Suricata suricatta
CGTGTGAAGGCAGAGCTCAGAGTGCTGGGAGGGGCAGCATCCCTGAGAATCCACCCTGGGGGCCCTCCCTGAAAGGTGGGCAGGAGTGACCAGAGGGGACTGTGGCCTGTTCCAGGAACGGACAACAGGACAGGGGGGCCGAGCCTAGAGCTGGAGAGGTCGGCGGGGCACACATCTTGCAGACCAGGTTAAGGATTTTGGTCTCTTTGCTACTAACCACCAGCAAGAAAGCACTAATTTGTGTATGTGTGTGTGTGTGTGTGTGTGTATTTAATGTTTGTTTATTTTTAAGAGAAAGAGACAGAGCGTGAGCAGGGGAAGGGCAGAGAGAGACAGAGGGAGACATAGAATCTGAAGCAAGCTCCAGGCTCTGAGCTGTCAGCACAGAACCAGATGCGGGGCTTGAACCCACGACTCATGACCTGAGTCAAAGTTGGATGCTTAACTGATTGAGCCACCCGGGCGCCCTAAGGAAAGCACTTTAAGGAGAAGGGAGATGGGATCACGTGCTGTCTGGAGTCATAGAGGGTGGGTCGGATGCGGACAAGAGATGGGTGGTGGAGGCCACCAGGAGACCCCTGCCTGGTCAAGGTGAGAGGGGTCGGTGGCCTGTCTCTGGCCATGGCGGTGCAAAGGCAGGGAGGTGGTGGAGCTGGACCTGCCTAGTGAGGAAACGTACAGAGCCACATGATGAGTCAACTAAGGACGGAAGAGGAAGGAGTCAAAGTGACCCTTAGGTGTTTGACAATCTAAGTGTGACCAGTGAACAGTCTGGCTCGGAGTGAGGTGGGGTCAAGGGCAGTGCTGATGGAGGATGTCTCTGGGCTCCCCAAGTGGACATGTCAGAAAAGCAGGAGTATCTTCAAGTCTGCAGCTCTGGGCAGAGGTCTGAGCTGCAGCCATAAACTGAAGGGAAAGACAGACATCAGGAAGACAAAGGGATCTGACTCGGAGGGGGGCACGCATTCTCCAGAGACACGGCCAGAAACCGCACTCTCATCAGGACAGTCAGCAAGGCGGACAGCTGCCCGAGAGGGGAGGGCGGGACCAAGAGAAACAGACCTTCATGAGGTACTTGCTGGCGGCTCTCCTGGGTGTTGAAAAAGAGTATTTATAAGCGGAGT
>NC_043706.1:135973571-136012036 GCF_006229205.1 Suricata suricatta
TAGAGGTCAAAAAGCCGTCTCTGATATTCGTGGGAAACACGGACGGGAGGGTAGAAGGTTAGACTTTGCTTTGTCCCACTCACCCTTCTTCCCTTGTTAACCTCATTCCTTTTTTTTTCCTTAAGGATTTTAGCTTTTTTTTTTTTAATGCTTATTTATTTGAGAGAGAGAGTGTGGGCAAGCAGGGGTGGGCAGAGAGAGAATCCGAAGCAGGCTCTACACTGTCAGCACAGAGCCAGACACGGGCTTGATCTGAGGGACTGTGAGATTAAGACCTGAGCCAAAACCAAGACTTGGATGTTTGACCGACTGAGCCACCCAGGCGCCTCACTCCCATCACCCCTCCCTCAGCAGCAGCAGGACGCCCCACCCCCACCCCCCAGCAGTCCCACCACGGGATCTGAACTTGGGAGCTCCGGCAAGTGTCATCCAGGAGGCGTTTTCTACTTGCCCAGAGCATCTCCACATGGAGTGGAGTATTAGCCTCCTGTAAGTCTAACAGTTAATCACCATGTCCTCACAGTTCTTGGCTCTTAGACACCCTTTATAAATCCTTTCAGACACTCCACCAGAATTTCTAGCCATTAATCTGCCTCGATTGGAAAATCACTTTCCCAGACCATAAACCTATGGCAGTTAACAAGTCTGGCTTCATGGCTGTGCAGGACCCAAGGTCGATTTTATGCTCTTCTGTCGCTGTCTTAAAATTCTTATGCATTTTTTATAAGATGCCCTCTACTTTGATTTTGCGGTGGGCCCCAGGAATTATGTAGCCAATCCTGACCATTAGATAGAACCTCAGGCCTGTTCTTTTGAGTGCCTTGGTTTAAGAAAAGTAATTAATGATCCACTGGGTAGAGTAGAGTGACTCAGTGGAGTGCTGCCATGCTTGTTCTGAACAACTGTGACCGACAACACACTATTTAGCATCTAAGAAGTCCGTGCTGATCTGATCGGGGTGGAGGCGGGTGTTTATGTAGTACTCTGTAGTCTCTGAGACCCTTAGGGCGACCGGTACCTTCTGGGCCTAACCTGGGTCCATAAGAGGGCCAATTCTTATAAATTATTTACAGCTTCTACAGCTGAAGCCACCTCCTAATGTTGTGTAGAGCAGACACAATTGACTTCAGTTCTTGACATTTGTATTTAGCCATATGATTTTAGAATTTGAGTTGGAAAGAACCTTTTGCAGCATACCCAACCCCTGGGCCCGCAAACTTGCCCAGGGGACATTGCTAAACAGGCCTTTAAGATTAGGATTGTGGGTCCTCTCCCTGAGAATCCCATGTGCTTTCAACAGGGTATCACCAAGGTGTCCTTTTCTAACAGCCCAATGCCATGCATACTGGGAACTTAACTCGGGACCACTTGGAATAATTGCAGTGAACATTTATTAGCTGATTGTAAATCTGTGTGTGTGTGTGTGTGTGTGTGTGTGTGTGTGTGTGTGGTTGTAAGCAGTAGGCCATTTTAGAAGAGGGAGTATGATGGGGAAACTCAATATATAAGACAGATAGAGGTCTATCTCCTCTAGTTGAAAGGGAAGAGCAGATGAATGATTGGGGGAGGGGCTCCCCAGCGCCGGCACTCAGGAAGCTCAATTTGGGAACACATCAGTTCTGTGTCACATCGAGGCCACACCCAACAAAGAGAGGAAGGCCCCAGCGGCTGGAACCACACTCAGAATAAAAGCAAAGGGCTCACGTGATCTTATTTGCTTTGGGCCACCCTTCTAGCAACAGTCGAGAGGCATACAAACTGATGGGGTGCCCCAGGAAGATTTTACAGGGGTTCACAAAAGAGCTGATGAGGGCATGTGCACTGCAATGCCCTTCAGAGATGGGAAGCAGAAGCTTAGGAAAGACAGCAGGAGGGGCACCTGGGTGGCTCAGTCGGTGAAGCGTCTGACTTCAGCTCAGGTCATGATGTCACGGTTCATGGGTTCGAGCCCCACATCAGGCTGTCTGTTGTCAGCACAGAGCCTGGAGCCTATTGCCTCCTTCTCTTTCTGCTCCTCCTCCCTTGCACTCACTCACTTTCTCTCTAAAATAAAAAATTTTTAAAAACTTTAAAAAGGGGGTGGCACGCCTGGTGGCTCAGTCGGTTAAGCGGCCGACTCCAGCTCAGGTCATGATCTCACGGTTCATGGGTTCAAGCCCCACGTCGGGGTCCGTGCTGACAGCTCAGAGCCTGGAGTCTGTTTTGATTCTGTGTCTCCCTCTCTCTGTGCTCCTCCCCCACTCATGCTCTGTCTCTCTCTCTCTCAAAAATAAATAAACATTAAAAAAACTGTTTAAAATAAAATAAACTTTAAAGGAAGAAGAAAAGAAAAGACAGCAGGAATACAGCTATCGATCCTATTGACCAGCTGGATATGAGTACAAAGGACAGAAACAAGTCCATTCTCTACCTTGGCTACTAGATGCTTGGGGTGCTATTTGTGAAGACAGAGCGAGCCGTGAGAAGAGAGTCCAGGGGAGCATAATGAATGTAGCTTTGGACCCACTGGAGGCGAGGAGTCTACGAGACAGGTGAGAATGCCTAGCGGGCAGGTGGAAAGATAGCAAGCGCTCAGTCACCGAGAATTTATCCGTGAGAAGAGTAAAGGCCCGAGGGCGGAGCTTGGGATGAGTGACCCTCGTGCTCAACCAGAATGACTTGTGTGGCCTCCTCCTAACTGTACCCTCCCAAACCTGGATGTCTGAAACTGGTCCTCAAACCCTGAGCCAGAGGGACAAAGGGACTCTGGAATGTCAGGCACGTGTCCTGAAAGGCCAGTCACACAAGCAGCTGGGGAAGCAGATGCTGGAGGGGCTGAACGTCTCTGCAGAGTGACAGCACACTGCGGAGACTTTGGAAACCCTCATAGAGGACTCCGGAGCATCAGACAGCCCTCCTGCCCACCCGAGTCCAGCTCTGCTTCTGTTCTATTGTCCCAGGGCCACTGGACTGAGCCACCTGAGCTCCTGCCTCTGGGAGTTGCTGGGCAGAGAGGGCGCCTGGGGATACTATGGCAATGAACTACCTTTTAGAAATGGGAAACTGAGGACAGTTACGAATATCATGAATATGAGTATCAGCCGCATAGACTGAAGAAGGATCGGAGGAGGAGCGCCGGCCCCTCCTGCTCTCCCATCTGTCCACTGTCCACGTCACCCTGTAACACACAGGCGTTAGCGGGAGCCGCGAGACACAGTGTGATACGGTTGTGTCACCAGATGAGATGTGAAAACCTTAAAATGTATAAAGTAGAGCCCGCAGTTGTTACCATTGCCTTGCGCTGGTCTTCGTTGTAACCCTCTTCCTAATGAAGTTGGGTCTACCATTTCAACGTCAGAAAAATGAAACGTCTCAGAAGGTTTGCAAACAGGTTTCATTCTGGATAAAAAAATTTTTTAATTACTACTTTGGACACATTGCAGTTTGCTCTTTAAGGGAATCATCATCAAGTCCACTGAGTCACTGTGTCCTGCCCAGTGACACAGCTCTGTGCCTTAAATGAGGCAGAGTCTTTGCTACCAGATCACAGAAGCGTGCTTACTTTGGAAAAGGATGTCCATCGGGAACACCACTTTCCAATTGTGAATATATGGAGTCAAAATAAAAGGTTTTGAAGAGCCTTAGAATTAGTTGTTAGCTTACGTGTATAATGTACTTGTGAGCTAACTCTATTCCAGAACCTTCATTTTGGGGATAAATTGACTAAGGCTTCAAAAATGATTGTAACGGGGCATGAAAGAACATGTGACTCAAGCATGTGGAAGACGTGGTGAAAACAGTGACTAGGTCTCCGAAGTGGCTCTTGACCCAGACCCAGCATGGACTAGCCATTCCGTCTGGCTCTGACCTTCACGGTCCACACCCATTCCTGCCTGCTGCCTTCCTCCCAGTGCGAACGTGGACAAGGACCGAAAACCAGAAAGCCTACAAATGGTTAAGCCATTCTCATGCGAGGTGGTGTTGATACTGATTTCAAGCCCTGGAATTTCTAGAAAAGAATGGAAAAGTTTTAGGAGGGGGTGGTGTTGGTTGACAGTACGGGCTTGTTTTTCAGATTCAGAAGATAATTTGTTTTATCTGTGGAGAATTCAGGGGGACCCCCAGCCAGAGTTTCTGGCCCTGCAGACCCAGGGACAGCAAGGCCGGGCTGAGAGGGGCCCAGCTGGGCTCAGGAAGGGCCCTGCGGCAAGGGAAGCTCCCTGAGCATTCCAGCCCTGGCTTATCCTGCAGTTCATGTCTGAGTTCCCACGACACAGCAGGGACCACCGATGTCTTCGAGACTGTTTTATGGAAAACATACAAATTTGAACTTACATTATTGATTTTGTCAAAATGATCCAGAGCCCTTTTCAGGAAGCTCAAAGAGCTCAATACGGGGCTGTCATTCCAGAGTCTTCCAAGGGCATAGATGCTGGGATGGCTGGAGCGGGGAAGGAAATGTGATTCTCCTGCATCAGATCTGACATTTCCTAGGATGCCCCTCCAGGATCCAAAACAGGAAATTGTAGGGTTTCCATCCCTCTGCCTCACAATGGGCTGATTCGCTTTTTTGGGCGGGGGGGGGGGGGGGGGGGGGGGGGGGGGGGGGGGGGGGGGGGGGGGGGGGGAGAATCGCAAGCAGGCTCCATGCCCAGCACAGAGCCCTGACACGAGACTCGCTCTCACAACCCTGAGATCATGACCTGAGGAGAGATCAAGAGTCGGACACTCAACCAACTGAGCCACCCAGGTGCCCCAGGCTGATTTCACTTTTTTTTTTTTTAATTTTTTAATGTCTTTATTTTGAGAGACAGAGACAGAGAGCGAGTTGGGGAGGGGCAGAGGGAGGGGGAGACACAGAATTGGAAGCAGGCTCCAGGCTCTGAGCTATCAGCACAGAGCCTGATGCGGAGTCGAACCCATGGACTATGAGATCATGACCTGAGATGAAGTCGGACGCTTAACCGACTGAGCCACCCAGGCGCCCCTTCTTTCACTCTTTAAAGTCCTTCACCCCCTCCCTCCCTCCCCCTCCCCCTTCAGTCCGTGGTTCGTTTTCAGTATTCAGTAGTCTCCCTTGATCTGTGTCCCTCACTCTCTCCCACTCTCTTTATGGGGGGGGGGGGGCACTTGTGAGGAGAAGCACTGGATGTTATATGGAAACCAATTTGACAATAAACTATTAAAAAATAAAGTCCTCACATTTCTATTAACTTTCTAATGTCTCTTTTCAAAAACTATCTTACAAACCAAGTCTTTTTCCGCCTTCTCCTCAACTGTATTTAGCAACTATTTCTGTTGGCTTCTCTGGGAAGACCTTTCTCCCCGCTCTTCCCAAGTTTCATTGTCCTCTCTGTCTCTAACCAGCCGGTCTCCTCAGGGCACAGCCGCTCCCAAAGGCTGGCTTCTCCCCTGCGTGCCCTCCCCTCCTCCTGGAGCCGGAAAACTCCCCCAGCATTGGAAACCGACGTTAAACACAGACGTTACCGAGACAATTTTGAGGAAATAGAAATGTGTACAGTCTGCCATTTGAGGAGCTGAAGGGACTTTAGTCGTCCGTTGTCACACCCCTCCCTTGATGCCCAAGGACACTTGGCGCTGCGCCTGGTCACGGTGAGGCCAGAGCGGTGGTGGGCGGAGCAGATGAGACCGAGGAGGGGACACTGCCGACTCCACGTCACTGCCCCACTTAGGTTAACCTGCAGCGTAAAGGTTACAACAACTCTACGTTTACTAGTTGGTTTTACATGAAAAGGTTTCGTTTTTGAACATCTGGAGCTAAAAGCTGTAGAATCTTAATTTATAGGACTCTGGCAAGAGCTCAAGACCGGCAAAATCCATGCAGGTGTAACAAAACACAGAGCCCTGTTGCGTGTTATTTTACAGCTCAAAGGGGCCGCGGGGCTTATCGAATTCAACTTTTTTTTTTAATAGTTTATTACCAGGTTGGTTTCTGTGTAAGACCCAGTACTCTTCCCCACAAGTGCCCTCCTCCATGACCACCACCCCCCTTCCGCTTCCTCCCTCCCTCTTCAGCCCTCAGTTTGTACTCAGCATTCAAAAGTCTCTCATGATTTGCCTCCCTTCCTCTCCCTAACTCTTACCCCCCCTTCCCCTTCGCATGGTCCTCTGTTAGGTTCTCCTGTTAGACCTATGAGTGCAAATATATGGTATCTGTCCTTCCCGCCTGACTTATTTCACTTAGCATGACTCCCTCTAAGTCCATCAACTTTGCTACAAATGGCCAGATTTCATTCTTTCTCATTGCCATGTAGTACTCCATTGTGTGTGTGTGTGTGTGTATATATATATATATATATACCACATCTTCTTGATCCATTCATCAGGTGATGGACATTTAGGCTCTTTCCATGATTTGGCTATTGTTGACACTGCCGCTATGAACTTTGGGGTACATGCACCCCTATGCATCAGCACTTCTGTATCCCTTGGGTAAATCCCCAGCAGTGCTATTGCTGGGTCAAAAGGGAGGTCTATTGATAGTTTTTTGAGGAACCTCCACACTGTTTTCCAGAGCAGCTGCACTGCAACAGTGTAAGAGGGTGCCCATTCAACTTTTTACATGGTGGGAAACTGAGTCCCCATGCAGAAATGATCTATTAATATTTTAAGGCCACAGAAGTAGTTAATATGGCATGACAGATAGCATTCACTTTCAGAAAAGGAGGTAAGAAGTGTTGGGAGGGAGTAGGAAGCCCCCCCGGATATGGCCCTTTGCCCTAGGTAACCCCCAAGCCCCACAGTGTCAATGAATTTGTCAAGTCTGTATGTCTCTCAAGGAGTTTTGGTTTCTTCTGATTTTCACTTTGCTGGGAATGAGGTCTGACCCGGCCCGTAGGTCGGTCAACACAGGTCCTGAGGAAGGGAGTGAGAATTGGGGCGCAGGGGGCACAGAGAATGGAGGCAAGACAAAGTCTCTGATCAAGCCTCATTTATTGAGAGAACACAAACATCTTATAAAGGGTTCAAGGCAGGAAGCAAGGCAGCTGACCTAGGTCGGTTGCTAGGAAACAGGGTCAAGTGATTTTTAGGAAAAGGCTAGGGTAAAGGGGGAACCGAAACTGCAATTTTAGCACAGCGCCTGGGGGGCCGGTAAGAAAGCTCAGACTAGCTGTCTCCAGCCCTGAACTGGGAGAGAGAACGCTGCCCTGCCTACAGGCGGCTGATCTTCGTTCTTCTGGCTCCCCACAGGGGTCATCCTTGCAGACATTGGGGCACTTCCTTCTTATTGAGGGTGGTCTCTCTGGACATGAGCTGAGTGGTCTGTGCGTGCTGCCCAGGACAGACGCCCCAAGCCAGGAGAGACCCATGGGGCTCACTGACACAAGTGCCCGTCCTGGGTGGCAGCCTTCCATTCTTGTTCCCATTCCTGTGATGGGGGGGGGGGGGGGGGGGGGGGGGGGGGGGGGGGGGGGGGGGGGGGGGGGGGGGGGGGGGGGGGGGGGGCGGGTGTCAGGTGCCCAGGTGTGCTGCTCCAGGAGGGAGGGGTCGGGTCCTCAGACCCACCCAGCCCCACCGGCAGTGCAGGAGGCCATAACAGGTGGTGGTGAAGGGTTCAGATGAACACCTGGATTCCAAGGCCAACTTCTCAATCTGCACCTTCTCATCTGTAAAATGGGCATAAGAGCGTCAACCTTACCGGGTGGTCTGAGAATTAGATGACAGTTCATGTCAAGTGCTTAGCACAGTGCCTGGCAAGGACTCACCGGAGGATGGATAACAGTGAGAGGAGGAGGAGGATGTGGAGTGAGCCCGCCAGGCTGCTTTCCAGAAACCTACCCAGTCCTTGAACCCGCATCAACGCTGTCCTAACTGGGATCTTACCAAAAGTTTGGAACAGCATGAATTATTCAGTGTCTAGGAGCCACATGGGAACCAGAAAGGGCAGACAACAGTACGTGCCACCACACCCCTGCGTTCATCATTCTAAAAAAGAAACAAAAATTACTTCGTGGGGCGTGATTTGTCTAACTGGGAAAGTATTAAAAAAAAACACTCGGTTTAAAGAAAAAATAATTTTCCATTTCCTACCTTTAAGACATTTAACTTAATTTAGACGTAAGTAACATTCAAATGAGAAGTTTTAAATTCAGCTGCATAGTTACAACTGTTACTTCACACAATTCTCGAGACACTGCTGGAGAAGAGAGGATTCTTATTTCCCTTCTCCTGACCAGGCTGAGATGCGGCCCGCCTAGAGCCCAGGACCACGGTCTGGAAAATGCAGACTTTGCTGGCTCACTGCCGCCAGACCTGAGCGTGTGGTTTTTCTCTGTCCCTGGAGCCTGTATTGGAGGGCTTGTATTGGAGCCTGACTTCTAGGAGATTTTAAGTTCATAACGTTTCAAGTGTTGTATTCCTTTCTCTGGCAGCCTTCAAACACAGCTTTGGCAAACATTTTTTCTTTAATATTTCAGGTGGCTTTTCTGTCCTTGTGCAATTTTAATGCTTCTCCTATTTTCCTTGTTTTTAGGGTCCTTTTCCCATTCCATTTCTCCCCCAAAATCTTCCTTCGGTCGGGGGAGAGGCACTGTCTCTGCTCAGAATCTGTAGCTCCTAATGGGTAGTTCCTCACTTTTCATGGTGATTCCCTCATCTCTAAGGTGTGGGCACAGCACGTGAGGCCGCTCTGGGACTGTCATCCAGGACAGACAGATGACAGACAATGAAATAATAAAATACATGATCATGTGACAGGCAGTCGGCAAATGGTCCCTTTAATCATCATTAATAATATTACTGTTGGGGCTGGAGTGGCTCAGTCAGTGGAGCTTCTGACTCTTGATTTCAGTTCAGGTCAGGATTCCAGGGTCATGGGATTGAGCCCCTTGTTGGGCTCCTTGGTGAGCATGGAGCCTGCTTAAGATTCTCTCTCTCTTCCTGTCTTCCTCTCCCCCGCTTTCTCTCTCTCTCTCTCTGTCTAATATTAATAATCACAATTGTAATATTCCCATTATTACTTTGAGTTTGGGGTTAACCAAATAAGACCCTAATTCCCTTTTCTCAGGTATGCCCCCACTGGCCATCTCACGGAACCCTCTTTCCCCACTGAGGTCTCGGGGCAGGTGGCTCTGTGAAGCCGGCTTGCTTCCCACCCACAGGATGCGGGCCCCCAGTGGCGTCCTACGGAGCATTTAATCAAACCACCTCTACCTCCCGCTGTTAGTGGGGAGGCCACAGGCCACTTCTCGCCACGAGCTGATTGGCACTAAGAAGTATCCAGCAGGTGCTTTTAACTTCTGGCCAACGGCTTCCAACCCTCAAACTTCTCCGAACACATTGAAATTTCACGGACCCCTGCCTTTTCCTCTGGTTGGCACGCCCGCGAGCGTTTCCCAGACCAGCGATTTCAGTGTCCGCGCCTGGTTGCCAGGAGCAGGGACGACCCAGAGACCTACCCAAAGCGATTCAGGGTGTCTCTGCCTTGGCTTTGGTGCATGTTTGTTGAGTGTCTGCCAGGCTATTTGGGAGGCTAGAAATGCCCTCTCACCACAAGGCTCGCCTGGGGAAGGAGGGAACACAGATCCTTATGGGGCCACTTGGTGCTAACAGGGTTGTGGGCAGGGCGCCCCTGCTGGCTACACCGTTATTTTAGAGAAGCTTCCAGGTTTATCAGCACCCCACCCCACCCCTGGGTTCCATGCCCCACCCCTCAGGCTCTGTTCCCGTGTGCAGCAAGGCTGAGCACAGACCCACAACCGCATAGCATAGCCCAGGAAATAGCTCCTGATGCTTTTTAAAGGAACTCTCCAGAAACGTAGTGCATAGAGGCCACTCCCTTCTGCCTGGGTCCGAACTTCAGAATCAAGGAATGTGGCAGCAAGTCCAAAGTGTTTTTTGAAAGAATCTCCCACAGCACCCCTCACCCCACCCCCAGTTCACAGGACACCCCATTTACTTTTTCCACACAGAAAATATACGAACTCACCTCTAACGATAGTTGTTTGAAATGTCTAAGATGTTGTGGATTCTTATAAGTAGCTTTCCAGTTGCTGGGTCCCCCCTCCTCCACCAGATGTCCTCGCTCCCGGCCAATGACTGCGTCATCCCGGTCCCCGGGAGCACATCGTGCGCAGCTGCGGCCACATCCTCTGGTCCCAGCTCAACCTGTCCCCAGCTCTTGTCTGCTCTTCCCCCCTGGAAACTGAGTAACAGAGGTCTCCCCATGCAGAACACCCCCAGCGCCCCCAACCCTGAGCCCCTTCCACTCTGAGACAGTGAGTGCGCTCAGAGCCAACAGCATGCGTGAGCGCCCTTGTCCGGTTCTTATCCTTGACCTGTGAAGGGAGAATGTTGTGCGTTTGCCAACGCTGGTGAGAGAACAAGACTGAGCTGGACACTGACTTGGGTTTCTCTGTTAGGGGTTCATTCTTGGAGTCTGAGGAATATCTGGAGTCTGAAAATAAGGCATCCCATCGAGTAAGATAAGGAATGCCTTGAAGCCATGGAGTGTTATTACTGTTGTTTTCCTTCTAGCACTTGACATGGTGCTGGGTGCTGGGGAAAATACGCAATAAAGGCAGCGTCCGCTTCACGGCCAGGGTCCTGGAGGCAGAGAGAGTGGGGCTTTGTCCCAGCCTTGCTACTTGCTAACTGTGTGGCACCGGGCAACATGCTTGCTGGCGTGGATGTCCTTTCGGTGGTATGAGGGCCTATTCAGTCATTTGACAAATATCCATCAAAGGCTTAGAGTAGCTTCGGCAAACGCAAACAAGACATAAATGGTTTTGGAGAAACGTGGGAGCAGAGCTGACAGGACCTGCCGAAGGCAGCGCACGGCCCTTTGGCATCGCCAATGTGTGGCTGGCGTTTGAATGTTGGGATAAAGAGAGACTTCCCAGTGGTAGAGCATCCACGGGGTGGGGAGAGGCCCAAGCTGAGCCCAGGGTGCAGCCCGCCTCCAGAAGACAGGCAAGGAGGGAAACAGAGGAAGGGGATGGGAGGAGGACATGGCGGAGGGAGGGGAAGAGAGACACAGTGTGCGGCGGCCATTAGACAGAGATGCCCACAGAGTCCAGGAGGTTTATTTACCACCATGGATTCAACAAACACCAAGAAGGACACGGAAAACATTCAATAAAAGAATTTCGGAGGGAGGCTACATTTCAGTAGGGGTTTTGTCAGCCTAGAAAGTTCTCTGTAAGACAAGTTTCCAAGTGGAAACTGATTCCAGCTCAAGACAGCCAGGCCTATAGGCATTCAAACCATTCCTGAGACACGTCTAGTGTCATAGGAAGCCTCCCAGCACAAGGGTCTCATGCACACCATCTACGGTCTTCACCTTCCCGGTGCTCAGCCTCCCTCGGCCCCTAGTAAACTTTCTAAGCTAAAAACGAAACGACTGCCCGCCCCCGCAGCCATGGTCTACATTGGGCGGCAAAGACCCTCGTACCTCGACCGGGGTGTCCACAATGTTCATGACGCCTCCCAAGCCTTAGTGTCTTCTGTGCTGATGGGCGACTTTCATTGAGTGAAGAGGCTCAATCCACCACGTATTTGGGATTTGGAGATCAGCTTTCACAGCTGGGATCAGAGATTCCGACCTGACATGTACTCTTGTGCCCCTGGCCTCCGATTCTCATTCCCATTTTCTCTGCTCATATATAAAGAAGAGGCTTCTCAAAATGGCAGACTCAAAGTCTTGGGGAAATCTCACCGGTTCAGATTGGTTTTTTCTCTTTTTGCACTTTGTGTAGACATCTCCGGTACAGCCTGCGTAGACCCGTGACTTGGGAGAACAGAGGTGGTTTTTACACAGAGCTCACTTTTCCAGCTATGTGGTTTGGTGGCACATGTCATCACATGATGTGGTCCAGTGACAGGAATTACTTCCCTCAAGTGCCAGCTCGATGGCTGTCACCAGACCAGCGAGGCCTGAAATCTCTCTTCGGGTTTCCTGCTCAGACTGGCTATTTCTTGTTAGCACCACTTGCAGACAAGGATGACTCTTAGAGCTCTTCTGCCACCAGTGTCCCCAAGCATCATTGTGCCCTTCTCAAGAAGCAAGCTTGCAGGAAACATAAAATAGGAGATGAGTGATTTGTGACAGGTGACCAGAAAGAAATGAAACGCTGCCTTGCCTGACTTTGGTTGTTTTACTTACATAATCACACCTTATATAGGCCTCTCTGGGTGATTTTAAAACATTAAGCCTCCGACTTGGGCTCAGGTCATGATCTTGATGTTTGTAGGTTTGAGCCGCGTGTCAGGCTCTGCGCTGACAGCTCAGAGCCTGGAGCCTGCTTTGGATTCTGTGTCTGCCTCTCTCTCTCTGCCCTTTTCTCAAAAAATGAATCAACATTAAAAATAAACAAACAAAGAAGTAAATAAAACACATATAGGGATTTAAAATATGAAAATTGCATAGAAGTTAAGCTTGGGAAAGATCTCATGCAAAAAGCTAAGCTGTCCGGACCGCCAGTGTTCTCGGCCCCACTGGCGGCGGGCAGGCTGGTCAGGGTGAGTGGGTTGGGGGTGCTGTGGATAGTCCTTTGGATGGAAGACCAGCTGGGGGGTAGAGAAGAGAGAAGCACTTGGCCATTACTCGCAAGGGGAAGGAGAGTCCCAACTGTGTTACAGACTCTGTGTGAAACCCCCACGGTGAGGAGACATGGGTGTGCACCTAGGGAACCACGAGTGACAGTGCACAAGTGCCCAACCCCCCACTTGGGCCCTGGTGGGGGGCCCTCAGGTTCTAGCCCTCCTGCTTCTGAGCTGAGGGCCCCCCTCGAGCAGTCCCCCCTCTCTCTAGGACTCTGTTTGCTCACCTGTAAATTAGGGCAGCATCATTTTCCTCCTTAAGTGGCTCAAGGCCAAAGGTGTCAAAGTTTGTGACCTCTCTTAACAAACTACAAAACACTGTGTACTTTTTAAAAAGGCTTTCCCAGACCTTACTTAACCTCACAAGGATTAGAAAAGCATAAGCAGATAACTTAGCCGAGAATTGCGGACACATGAAGAGCACAGTTCAGATCTTTAAATACCAATTTTCCTACAAGTATTGAAAGAGTGGAGGCATTCCTTGGGAAACGGTTGTTATGGGGTGAGACAGCAAGGGGTCATCCTTCTGTCCTGGCATAGGCCACGGTGACCTCCCTCTGTGGCCACTGATGAGAGAGGTGTTACTCAGTCCCACACACGCACACACATGCACGGTGATGGAGGTGGTCACTCAGCACCACGACAGACACACACATGTGCACGTGCACACACGCGTGAGCGAGAGGCCCAGCCCAGGACATAGCAACCCCTTTCTGAGGGCAGGCTGCTCTGTGAACCCAACAAGGCTGCCTTCAGGGGAATCTTCACTTTTCTAAAGGTCATAAGAACTTGAGCTCCCATTTCCTTAAGTTGCGATATGAGAATGATGCGTGTTCCGTGTGTTTTCAAAACAGCTAAGTTCTGTTGAAAGAATGGTTCTGTGCTTCAACTCTCTGACTATTAAGCATTTCTCTGAGTGGTGAACTTGGAAATGTGCAGGGTGGGAAGAGTTTGAACAGCACAGGCGTGAACTCCGTGGGGCCGCTTATACGTGGGTTTTCTCCATAAACACAGCACAGTACCGTGCACATATTTTCTTCTTCGTATGATTTCCTGTATAACATTTCCTGCCCGCCAGCTCACCTTATGGTACGAAGACAGCATATAATACAGATGTTGTATCAAATGTGTGTCAATCGACTGTGTAGATGATCGCTAAGGATTCCAGTCGACCGTGGGCTATTAGTAGTTAAGTTTCTGGGGGTAACAGTTAGATGGGGTTTTCGACCGTGTGGAGGTCGGCACCCCTGACCCCTTACCCCAGCATGGTTCAAGGGTCGACTGCGTTGTCAGAGGACTGGGTAGCAGGGAGAGGTTCCTCAAGTAAAAAGACATTAACTGATTTCCGTTTTTTTTTTTTGTTTTTTGTTTTTTGTTTTGCCTCTCATTTCAGAACGGTTTGATCACCACTGTCCCTGGGTAGGCAACTGTGTGGGGAAAAGAAACTACAGATTTTTTTATATGTTTATTTTATCTCTGTCTTTTCTGACAGTCTTTATACTTGCATTCGTTATCACCCACGTCATTCTTCGTAAGTATGCTGGCGAAATCAGATTACGTACGTAACCATTTGCCTGACTTTGGTTCTCGGATTTGATTTTGATTCAATATTTTGATCATTTGGGGCTTTCCCTTCCTTCTCTTTCCCCTCTTCCTGGTCCTCTCCTCACTCCCAGCCTGTCCCTTTTCTGTTTCTTCCCTCCCTCCCCCCTCCGCCCCCCCTTCCCTTCCTCCCCAGTCACCCTCCTGGACCTCCCCCTGCCCTCCCTTCCTTGCTCCTTCCACTCCCCATTCCTCATCCTTCCAGCCACGGCTGCCTGATCACCCCAGATCAGGCTCTCTTTCACTTACAAGACTTTTTTCTTGATACGCTCGTCCCGATGCAACCTCAGGGACCTCACTTTCTCTTTTGCTAAGGGATTCCATGGAAGAATCATTCCCACATTTTGCACAAAGCATAATCTGCTGCCATGATTACCATCAAATAGTAGTTTTGTTTGTTTTTAACATGATATTGGCATAAGTGAGAGCAGTCACCAAACCTAGAAAACAATGCCTCAGGATAAAGACTGGGTTTTCTAACACGCACAGACACAGACACACAGACACACACAGACACACACACACACACACACACATTAAAAGATATACAATCAAAAAGATTTTCAATTGCCTGCCTATATATATATAATTTCCTGGCACGTGAAGGAAGCAACTTTATTAAAAATGATATTGGGATATTAATGATTTTAATGTGTATCTGCCTAAGCAAATGACACGTTTCCTTTCCCATTCTGAAGGTCATGGTGTCAAATTTCTTTGGTCTCTAGGCTCTCTGCTTTCCAACAACAGGGAGGGATGAGAAGGAAGTTAACTGGCTCTGAACGATAAACTTAAGCCTTTAAACTTCCATTTCAGTGCCATTAGCAACATGAAAGGCCGGCCTCGCCGCCAGCCCACGTTCCGGAAGTACAGCCATCCGTTAGCAAGGGCAGAGCTGCTTTCTGCAGTGTTGCCAGCGCTGTCTGAACTCAAGCCCACTTTGCTCCCGGGCAGCAGCGCAAACCCCGGGGTGGCGTGTGCCCTGACGCTGGAAGTGCTCATTCCCTGCCTCGCTTTGCGTGAGGTCTGGTGCGGCCTGAGATAAGGAGGGTATAGAAAATTTCACGTGGAAATATCGGTCAAAACTGGACATTACGTGGAATCTCCTAAATTTGCATGGCATTTACAAATGTAGGTCCTGTTCCTTTAGACTGAAATCTCTTCATCTGAATGTGATAGAAGTTTGTCATCTATGCTTGAGAGCCGTGACTTGGTGGATCCCCAGAAGAGGATTAACATTTATACGAGGCCCTTTCCACCCTGCTCGGGAAGGGCATTAATGGTGACCCTTTTCTATTTTCAGAGTTGAAATTTAAAAATTTTTTATGTTTTTTTTTTTTTTTTATT
This sequence comes from Suricata suricatta, assembly GCF_006229205.1. Lineage (NCBI taxonomy): Eukaryota > Metazoa > Chordata > Mammalia > Carnivora > Herpestidae > Suricata > Suricata suricatta. The sequence goes on from NC_043706.1 coordinate 135,989,061, forward strand.
TGAGAGAGAGAGAGAGAGAGACAGCGTGAGCAGGGGAGGGGCAGAGAGAAAAGGAAACACAGATTCCGAAGCAGGCTCCAGGTCTGAGCTAGCTATCAGCACAGAGCCCGATGCGGGGCTCCAACCCACGAACCGTGAGATCATGACCTGACCCGAAGCCAGACGCTTCACCGGCTGAGCCACCCAGGCGCCCCTATTTTCAGAGTTGAAAATGGCAAAAAGGTAGCCAGGGCCCTACTGTGTATTACTCGGCAAAAGAATCAGAGAGAAGAAACAGTGGTTTACACAACTCGAGAAAAAATGAGAGCTGATGGTGCAGCACGTTTATGACGTTAAAAAAATAGTATTTAAACTTGACATTTTAATATCCTCTTTACCAACTTCAGAATGCTTTCGTGTGTATATTTTCGAAATGTATTTATGGCCTTGCCCTTACATTCTAGATATTAAGGGCCAGTTTTTGCTTGCTCACCTGCACACATGAACCCTTGGGAACACACACACACACACACACACACAGACACTCACACACACACACACACACACACACACACACACACACACACGCTGTGAAGCCGGCCTTGGGTGAGGTACATTTCACTTTCATCTCCCCTAAAGTTTTAGTCACCCCAGATCCAGCAAAACAGAGCTTGCTGGTCTCCGGCCACACCACCCTGAATGCCCCCGATCTCTGTGATCTTGGAAGCTAAGCAGGGTCAGGCCTGGTTACTACTTGGATGGGAAAAAACTAAGTTTGCTGTAGTTTATGCTTTATATATTGTGAATCCCATCTTCCACAACAAAAGCATTCCGAATTTATCTGCTTACAAGTTACCCCACTATGTTGAACAGAATCAAATAAAGATTTCCTCTTCCCTTGTTCTATACCCCCCTAAACAACCCCACGCACCCCCCAGCTTGGCTCGGCACTCCATGCTCTCAGGAAGGGCAGGTTTTTACGTGGCTCCCATGATCCCCTAGGATTATAAAAACATTGACACAGGCAGGGCACTGTCCCCTGAGTTCTCCCTGCCAGGTAACGGGGCTGAGGGGGAGTCCTATTGTAGGAAAGCGTTGGGGAATCTGACAGCTGGACTTCCTTATTGAGAAAGGAGAGTCTGGGAATGCAAGCCAGTTTGGGGTCCCTAGGGGAAAGAGAAGTCATTTTTTTCAGGGTCCTCATTTTGCCTCACGATGGTGTTTGCTCTGGGATCTGCCCCAGCCCCACTGGCAGAGAAAGCCTTAAGTTTTGCGTCTTCATTCTCCCACTCTCTGGCACAGAGAACCTCAGCGGTGGCCAGTGGGGAACACAGCACAGAGGAAATGGGACCTCGGGGAAGAATTTGGAGCCACCCCACCCCCAGCCTTCCCATGTGCGCAGAGCAGCCCAGGACCCCGCCTCTCGCTGCCCCCCTGCAGCCGCAGCAGACATAACACTGTGTCTGTTCTCTCTGTGCCTCTCACTGCTGCCCCAGGCCAGATGATGTCCCCAAAACACACGGCTTCACGCAGCGCAGCGGGGACCCAGCGTGACCACCCCAGGATGGGAGCCTAGACCTCCTCCCCCATGGCATTTATGTTTAAAAACCCATGATGTCAACACGTATAATAAAAACTGCTTTTTGTCAGATACGTCATTACTCAAGTCCCTCAGGATTTTTTTTTTTTTTTTTTTTTTTTTGCACACACGATTCAGGTTAGAATGTCTTCAACCCTAATGGAGCCAGTAAGAAACTCCAGCATTAGGAGTTTGTTTACTCTGGGTGCAGAGAAAAACGTCTTTTGCACGCAGCATGACCCAGGTCAAAAGTTAACAAACTTTGGGAAAACAGTCTTTCATAAAAGAAGAGAAAAAATTCCTTACAGTATTCTGTTTTCCTGTTAAACTGAGGAAAACAAAGGAGTAATCAGAACTATAATTTATGGGAAAGTATGCAGACATCCATCTGCTTTTATTGGAAAAATAGCCTGCAGATGTCGGGTCTAATTATGAATCTGCGATTTTCTGGTTGAATAACTTCAGCGGAATCTCAATGTCCCCATCAGTACGCCGGGTGCCATCGTACAACAAAATAAAATTATTTAATTGATCTTTAGACACCTATTATTTTTATGTAGATGAGGGAGCTTTCCGAGTAAAGGCGGTTTTTCTGGAGGTGAATGTCTGAATACTAAATTTTGGTTTCATTTCCCACAGGTTCACAACAAACAGGATTCCTAAATGCTCTTAAGGACAGCCCGGCGAGATATCCTTTTTGGTTGCTCTGCCTCTCACAATTCGAACGCGGTCGGCGTCGGGCTGACCTACCCAGCTACCTCTTCGTCAGTGCCCGGCTTTTCCTCTCGGAAACCGTACTTTCTTGCATCCCATAAATCCTCCAAAACACTCCCCGCATTCACTTGCGTGAGTTGCAGCGTCCGAATGCTTGAACCTCGAAGTGGCTCCTTTAAGCCGTGTTTAAATCAAAGTGCTCTTTAGCTAGAAAGCCATGTGTAAATTCTTGCCCACCCAGAAACCTGCAGTGGTTGGTGTGAAGTAAGGTTGGCTTGGGTAGAAAGGAGGGCTGCAAGATCCAGTCCACTTCATTTTGATCAGGGGGTGGTCCCTGCAGTGTATTTCTAGATGGCTGTGTGAGGGGTGCCTTCTTGGTATGCAGTCAGCAGATGGGACTCCTCCGACCCTCTATATGGATTCCATCTGGGCATCTCGTTGGGCAGCCCTGCAGGCAGCCTGGATGGCCTGTATTATTTCCAGGAACAGAACACCTTTTCGCAGTCTTGTGTGGACTAAAGGTGGTCAATCTCAGGTCATTCGGATTAATCCCATCCTGCCAGAGGGTGTATATGTGGGCATGTACTGTGGTATTTTGAACTTCTTGAAAGAAAAATGTTCACCCATGATGTGCTCAGACAGGCTCCCCTCCTCACCTGCGCCCCCAGGTTTCACGTGCATTGGTGTAGCGTTGGCCCGTTGCACCCACTGACCTGACTCCGTCTGGGACCCAGCTCTCTTTCTTTTTCACATGGTCACATGACCCAGCTCTCTTTCTTCTTCACATGGTCACATGACAGTAGACTGGACTTGAACTTCTCATTACTCTCCAAAGTAATCTTCATCTTGTGGTAGAGAATTCTTAGACAATGGATGAAGACCTTTATTAAGATGTATGTATCATGTACATCAGTTAATTAGTAAGATAAGCTGGCTCACGTCCCTGGGAACTGGTGTGTGGGTGTGTAGGTGTGGTGGTGGTGGTAGTAGGGTTATTTAGATCTGACAACAGATGTGGTCTTGTATATGTTTACATAACATAAAGTATCTCCTTTTTGGTGCCCCTGTGTCTATAGGCATCACAGAATTTTGGTGGCAAGTATAGATTCTCTAGTCAATAATCTCTTAAAAGGGGACAGGTGATATATGGATGATATACAAAGGGGGCTTGGGTCCCGTCTTCTGTTAAGGATCTGGGAAGCAAGAGTTAGCTCGAAGTTATCCCGAAGGAAGGCTGGTCCTGAGGATGATGTTCTCAGTGTCTGTGGCTGCGAAGAACAGGTCTCACGAGGAATGCCCCTCTTTATCCCTCCCCCCAGTCCTGGCAGGGGTGACGCCTCCACCATCGTCTCCTCCATGCCCTCCTATTTTCAAGGCATGTTGCTTTGGCATATCTTACAGTCAAGCCTTGTCTCTTCTTCCCAGAAGAAGAGGTCTGTCTGTCTTTCAGGAAATTGGTTCCATCATGAAAATATGCTGGTCATGTTAAGTTTTATAAATGCACCTTAGAACTGGAGTTGCGTCTGGGCTGCCAGCTGGAGTGCTTTCTGAAGCCTCAAGAGTGCGTGGCATCCCAAGCCACCCCCCCCCCGTCCCTGGCACCTGTGGCTTTTCTGACACCAGATGCCGGTGCGGGGTGCCTGTGGAGCATTTCAGACAATGAGGGGACATCAGTGACAGTGACAGGGACCCCTCTCCGTGGGGAGGGAGGCCAAAGCCTGACCTGAGGCCTGGGGGTTTCAGCTGCCACATTCCCTGGGGCCTGCAGGCCACCTCCTGCTCCGTGGGGCCCTCCTCGGTGCCACCTTTGGGCACAGCAGCCCCCCCCTCTAGCAGAGAGCACGCACCTCTTGTGTGCGGTTTGTGCTGATGGGTCCTCATGGCATTTACTACAGCCCTCCCCCCAAGCACGTGCACCTCATCCTGCCGTAATCCCAGAAGGGGTCACAGGGAAGGACCGAGGGGCAGGCCTCCGATTCCTGCTGCCTCACAATGAATACTGAGGTCTGAGGGCATTTCTTCTAACCCTTCTGCGTCTCAAGTTTCTGACCTGTGATAGTCGAGCGTTGTGTACTTGACATGCCATGGTGACAAAACCAATTATATGAGACAAAAGTGAGAACACCCAACACTTAAGCATCGTCTACACACATGGCAGGAGTGACTTCAAACAAGCTTTTTTTTTGTGGAGATATGTGCAACGGGCAGGTCTGCTGATCCTTCTTTCAGAGCACACGTGCTCATGATCTGGCTGTGCTCGGAGTGTGTTTAATCAGGAGCATTGTGTTCCCCAGGGCGGGGAACAGACGGATGTTGTTGGTAGAAAGAGTGACATGTTGACTTTTAAAAAAAGGGGGAGCCCCTGGGTGGCTCGGTTGGTTGAGCGTCCAGCTCTTGGTTTTGGCTCAGGTCAGAATCTCATGGTTCGTGAGTTCGAGGCCCATGTCGGGCTCTGCACTGACAGTGTGGAGTCTGCTTTTTTCTCTCTCCCTTCTCTCTCTGCCCCTCCCCTGCTCTTTCTGTCTCTCTCTGTCAAAAACAAATAAACTTAAGAAAGAAAGAAAGAAAGAGTGACATGCTGACTGTGCTGGAGAAACTATTTGAATGGAAAGGAGAGGAAAGAAAGAAATGCCCCGACTAGGTTCAGAGCAGATTTTAGCTTATTTTCCCCCAAAATATTATCGTCAGGTAGAGGTAGAGAGTTCTGCCCCCCCCAGGTTCTGAAAACTCCCTAGCGTCTAAGCCTCTGCCTTTCTAACGTGTGTTGCCACCTCTGGGTGCTGAGGTTTTCCGTTGGTGGGTGTTACTGGACGTGGCCGGTCAGAGCCAGCAACGACCACAGCTCACTCTGAATGCAAGACGGGCCCCTCACGGGGTCCACACATGCCAGCAGGGCATCCCGCCTCCTCCAGGCCACAGCCTTTCATAACAGGCCCCAGCTTGCCCCAGACTGTGTTTTGGAGGCTTCAGGCAACACAAATTTACTGTTTTGGGGTTTGTGGGTCGGAAGTCCAGCAGGCTGGGCTCCTGTCTGCTCTGGGTCCCGCAGTGCCGACATCAGCAGCCTGGACTCTCATCCGGAGGCTCCAGGGAAGGTCCTCTTTCAGGCTCATGTGGGTGGTTGACCAAGTTCTTGGGGTACAGGACCGAGGCCCCGTTTCCTGGCCCCATTCTCTGACTCATGACTTCCTTGCTCTTGGAAGCCAGCAGTTGGGGGGCAGATCCCTCCCACGCTTGGAGGCTCTCCCGCCTCTCGTCCGCCCGCCTCTCTGACCTCAGCCAGAAAAGCTCTCTGCTTCTGAAGAGCGGCTGCACCCTGAGAATTTGGGATTAGCTTCCCATCTCAGGGCCCATGACCTGCAGTCTGCAACTCCCTTTTGCCATGTTGGAAATGTATTCGGAGCCGCCAGCGGTTAAGACATCTCTGGGGAGGCCAGGGCTCTTTGGGCCGCACCGGCCCTTGGGGAGGAGGCAGCCTCGAGTCGGGCGCTCAAGTACAGGTGGGTTCGAGAGGTTTCTCTCTCACACCCGTCCATGAAGCTCACTAGTGGTACAGCTCAGCTCTGAGTCTGTGTCCGCCCTCCCTTCCCTTTCTGCCCTGTGTCACTTGAGGGCAGTGTTGGGAGACAAAAGTTAATGCGTTAGTGTAGATGTACACAGACCCACACACCCACATATATCTGTATATACAGATGTGGTGTGGTGTGCGTGTGCGCACGTGTGTGTGTGTGTCCTCTCCCGAGGTCAGGTTTTACGGCACCTTTTGACCCACTGCCATTTTGGGCTCCGCCTGTTAAAAGGTGACCTAAAGCTGAAGCCAGAATATAAAGACCAATCTGATAAACCCCCACCTGCCGATTTCTCTCCCAGAGAAAATCAGGGCCAAGATCAGGACTCGGGAGGAATCTGACAGCACAGAAGCCCATGGGGAAGAGAGGGCCAGGGAGACCAGCAGCCCCGACTGGGATCTCCTTTATTCTTTCTGGAAGTAGTGGAGAATTTCAGGAACATCACATGTACCCACACGAAGGAGTGAGGTGCTGGGTTTTTTGATTACAAGGAATAGAAATGATTTCATGTGCTCCAGACACTCCCTTCCCAATCCGTATGACTACTTACAGGCTCTCTGCACTGACAGTGTCTTTTCTGTCTTAAGTATGTGCTTTGGAGAAGAGACTCCTTTATCGAGTGAGTCTCTGAAGTGAGGTCTGATGCTGTATCATGAATCTGTGTTCCAGAAGAAGAAGGATGCTTCAGGTTCTATGAAGTATGAAGTTGTGATGTGTTTTTGAAAAAATATTGAGTTCTGGTTATGATATATAGTATATCACATATATAGTATATATATGATAAGTAAGGCCAGATCCCATCAGGATGCCTGTTCAGTATTTTGGGCTCCTGCCTTTTCTGTGGACACCTGTGTGGCTTTGGAAGGGGCAGGCAGGTGCTTCCAAGGGACAGCTTTCAGCTCACTGAGAAACACGTGCTGGCTACCGGGGCAGCTCGGGAACAGCGTGGCCTTCAGAAGCGATGAGACTGAGAGCCCTAGGGGTGGTCAAAAAGAGGACGGATCATGCCTACCCTCATGGCAGGACACTCTAGCACCAGATAACATTAATACCTCCAAGCCTCCTCCCACTGCTGAGGCCCTGGAGTTTGGGAGTCTCTCTGGGGGTCATTGATTTCTGATGGACAGAACTGATCTGTGACATTCCAGACTCACGAAGAACTGCTCTCTGGCTGATGGCAGTGCAGCTCACAGTTCGTCCTCTCCAAACCTACAGTCTATATGGCACCAAGAGTCTATTTGGCACCAAGTTCTTAAAACAAGAGGAGGTTTCCTGGCAAACTGCCTGAGCTCAGGACTGGAGTCCCGTGTAGCCTCTGCACGTGTCCGCTGAGTGTTCTCGGGCAAGAAGATAACCCAAATGTATAATTTTTCAGTGGCCTCCAATCTGATCTCCTGACCAGGATATCAAAATATTTTGATGAGAAATCAGGGTCCAGGCAAAGGTTTCTCATAGTAGATTTACCGCAAAATACCCACTAAAAGCAATGTCCTTGATGACATGAGCGAGATCAGAAACACTGAAGTCTGTTTAACAACTGATCGAGGTACCTTATCGGAAACACTGCCATGATCCTGGAAACATCGACGCACCAGAAGCTCTTCATCAAGCCCACGTGACACCAGGAGGCCTGTGGGAGAAAGGAAATGAACCAGCTCACTCAGTAAGTAGCCTGGACCTGGATGGGATGGCATCTAGTTTGCGGCAAAGCCAAGAAGAAGGGGAGGAAGAGGAGGAGGAGGAGGAGGAGGAGGAGAGGACTGATGGGTAGAGCCACAGGCTCACTGGTGGCACTCAGCAGCTCCCTCCCAGCCCACGCCGTAGCCCTGCCCACATCAGGCCTCAGAGCCCCTGGCCAGCCTTCCCTCCAGGTCCCTCCCTCCCTCCCATTGTCCTCTGCTGTGGCCTGAAGCCTCTTCCTCCCTCTTAGCTGTGCCTCAGAGAAGCAGAGGCAGCAGGTGGCTGGGTGCTATGGACTCTCAGGATCCCCCCCCTTCCCCAGGGAGAGGTGAACTACACAACGGAAGGCTCTGGGTCTTCTGTCCGCACAGCCAGGCAGGTTCCAACAGACGAGGTCCGCTTGGCATCTGTTTCTTTCAAGATCATTTGATGGAACACCCACTCCGTGCAAATTCTGCCGGGGTTACAAAGTCAGGAAGATCCACCCGCCCAGACTTTGAAGCACATTCTATCAAAGGGGGCAGAGCCTCGAGAGTGGGAAGGGTGATTCATTCATCTCCTCAATGAACATCTGTTGACCACGAGACCTGGTGCACGACTCTGATTTCTAAAAAGCAGAATAAGTCTTACATGGCTTACAAAAATCATAGAGAGCTGGAGGAGGGGTGAGGGTCCAGAAGGGCATCTTGCAGGGAAAGCAGGGAAGGCTTTGGCAGATAGTATTTGCATAGGGCTTGGAAAGACTGGGGAAGAAGTTCTAACACTGGAGACCTGGAGGGGAGAGGTCCCGGGCAGGGCTGACAGCCGGAGCAGAGCCTGGTGGTGGCACGTGTCAGGGAAGAGCAGCCCATCTGTAGGGCCAGAGCTGGGCTTGTGTTCGTTCATTCCATCAGCAAGGTTTGCAGTGCTGGCTGTGAGCCCAGTCAAGACCCTCCGCCCTAATGGATTAAGCACACAGATACCCTTCCGATGGACCCACACGGTGGGCATAGCAGGAGGGGAGCTGTGGTAGCTAAGCCCTGGCTGGGGGAGCCGGGGGTCAGGAAGGGAAGGGCCCTGACAGCACTGTCTACCAGTGAGCCAGTGGGACAGCGTCCCAGGAAGCTGGGGAACCGGTATAGATTTCGGGGAGGTGAATGACATCATCAGAGCCTTTGTGTTGTGGTGGTTGTGTTCTTAGGAGTACTCATTTGCAGCAGGGAACACAAGGAAGGGAGGAGGCAATGTGTGCAGGGGGAGGGCCGCCAGAATTGAGATGGGTGATAAAGGGACAGCTGAGCAGGAAAGCAACCGAATCAGTCCTGCTGGGAGGTGACGGGCAAGGAGTGACTGGGCCAATTCGGGCAGCTCAGCCCTGGGGGCCCAGGGGAAGGAAGGCACCGTGGGAAGGGGAGAGAGCTAGCACCTGTTAGAAACGAGCCCTATTTGAAATATATTTACCCGCAGCACCTACGAGATGACCCCGCGAACCCCACGTGCCGCTAGAGTAACCTCGCGGCCCTCCGCAGCTCCTTGCATGAAAGCCGAAGGCGGAACAAGTCATGAACCTGCAGGACAAGGTTACAGCCTCACAGGAAATGGCCCTGGTCACGCAAAGCCGCGTGGCCTTGCCTCCCGCACACCAGCGTCGGGGATCTGCTCCGCGGAACCCCACAGGGGTCCCCCCAGGACCGGCCCCGGGGCCTGTCACGGAAGCCAGAGAGGCGAAGCCTGCGATCAACAGTCGTCGCAGTGAGACGGCATTAACATCCAATTAAAAGGATTACAGTCATTTCTAATCATGACTTATTGTTCGGGGCTCCCGGACGCGGAGTTTTCAGTGGTTGCTAAATCAAACGGTAATTAATTCCACGTGTGTGGAGGCTCTCGCCAGAAAGCCTTTTTATCCCCAATTTGCATTCATTTCAAGGCACGCTGTCTGAAAGGCACCGATGGCCTAATGGGCAGGGTTCCGTTTTAATGGAATTTGGTCGAAGGCTTGGATTTGGCCCGGTGCCCTCCCAAAGGAGGGACACTGGACGGCCGGTTGGAAAATTAATGAAGGCGGCACAGGCCTTTGCCAGACTGCACTTTCACGGCCCTTCTGTCCCGATGTCTGCGGATCCTCAGAGGGACCCAGGAAATAGGTAGGACAGGTGTCCTTCGGGCCCTTACCGCGGAGCATGCGCCGAAGGGTCAGATGACCCCAGTTTGCGCTCAGCAGTGTTGCCCGGACTGGAGCCCCGTCTCCTTACCGCCAGCGCCCCCTCCAGGCGGGGAGTTGACATGCTTTCCCATGGCCCCTCACCAGCCTGCGGAGGGGGTCCCCGAAGACTGAGCGTCAGATTAGGTCTCATGGGGTCGCAAAGGGGGCCGGGTAGGGGGGCGTGGGAGGTTGGGGTTTTTGTAAATCACTCAAGTACTATACAAACATACTCTCGTCATAAAAAGTTTCAAACAGAAAGGTAAAAGAAGCACCGCTCTTGACCCTTCTTCCTCCAGGGGAATCCTGGTCAGTTTTCGTGGGTCTTTCCTGATGGTATGCCAAGACTTTGAATACGTATGTGTCCCTACACCATTGCAGGGACTATTTCTACCTCAAAAGGGTCGTTTTCTTTGCATTCTCCCGCGGTTTGGCTTTTAGATATTTCCTAGAGATATTTCCATGTCAACATATGGATCGACCTCCCTTTTTTTTTCAACTGCTTTATAGAATTTTAGCATACAGGTGATCCATACTATATTCTTCTGTTGATCTGGTGATGAATACTTAGATTTCTTAATTTTTTTACTGCTTAAGAAAATGAGCTGGTGGGCCATCTCGCACGGCGTCTTTGTGCACAAGTGTTAGTGTTTCTCTAGAATTGACAACTACATTTAGAATCAGTGAGATGAAAGTTAATAAAAATAGTTAATTTTTTAAATTTTTTGAAGTTTATTTATTTTTTGAGAGAGAGAGCAAGAGCAAGCGAGCATGAGGGAGGGAGGGGCAAAAGGCGAGAGAGAGAGAGAGAGAGAGAGAGAGAGAGAGAGAGAGAGAGAGAGAAAATTCCAAGCAGGCTCCACATTGTCAGTGTAGAGTCCCATGCCGGACTCCGATCACAACCTGAGCCAAAATCAAGAGTCAGATGCTTAACCAACCGAGCCACCCACAAACCCCTCCAAGCATACTTTTAAAAAGTTTTTTAAACTTTTTTTTATTTTTGAGAGAGAGCACAAGTGGGGGAGGAGCAGAAAGAGAGGAAGACATAGAATCTGAAGCAGGCTCCAGCCTCCGAGCTGTCTGCACAGAGCCTGATGCAGGGGTCAAACTCACGAACTGTGAGATCATGATCTGAGCTGAAGTCGGACACTTAACTGACTGAGCCACCAGGAGCCCCAAAGTTTTTGAAGTTTATTTATTTTTTGAGAGAGAAAGAGAGAGAGAGAGAGAGAGAGAGAGGGAGAGAACATGAGTGGGGGAAGGCCAAAAAGAGAGGGTGAGAGAGAATTCCAAGCAGGCTCCATGTCATCAGCACAGAGCCCCAAGCAGGGGTCCAACCACGAACTCTAAGATCATGACCTGAGTTGAAATCAAGAGTCAGATGCTTAACCCACTAAGCCACATGGTCCCTCAAAGAGATTGTACTGACTGCTTGTTCTCCCGTTTCCCCACATTGGATGTTACCAGTGCTGTGAGTTTTGCCAGTTTGATGGGGGAAGACATTCATTGGCTTAATTTCCATTTTCTGAATAATAATCAGCTTGTGCTTATTTCCATGTTTGTTGACATCTTTTTTATTACCACAATGTGCCAGCTCATAGTCTCTGTCCATTTTGTGATTGGGTTATTCTTTTCCTATTAGTACATTCTTTATCTGTTCTCAATAACAACCATTCAATAGCTCTTGCCAATATTTTTCTCCCAACCTGTCACTTACCTTTTAAAGTTTACTTTTTTAATACCAAAAAAAATGGTTAATTTTTAACAAAATCAATCTATAAATTGGATAGTGCATGACTCCTAAATTTTGTGCCTTATATCTGTACCCTAAAGTTATAGGAATATGTCCTTTATTTCTCTCTAATACCTTTACATTTTAGTTCCTCAGTTTGGCACAGTAATTTATCTGTAATCTACATGTGAGTGTAGCTAAAGTTCTCACTTTGTTTTTTCCAAATGTTTAGAGAAGTGTTCCAGGGCTGCTCACTCTTCTGTTTTAGCAGTCCTCAAACTTTTAGGTCTCAGGATTCCTTGACACTGTTAAAAATTATTGAGGCCCAAAGAACTTTTGTTTAGGTAGATTACATATATTTCTAGAGGTCGCATTTGAAACCACAACTGAGAAGTGTCTAAAAGACACAGAATGCACAGGCACTCACCCTATTAGGAGGGGAGTGAGGCCTTCCATCTTGCATCCGGCAGCCTCCAGATGAGGTCCCTGAGTGACAGAAGCAGTGAGACTGGGAGATGACGTGTTGGCATTGACTGGAAAATAGTTCTGACCTGGGGGTTTCCCTGAGAGGATCTCGGGGACCCCGAGGGCCCACAGGCCACCAGTCGAGAGCTGCCAGTGTATCCTTTCACCACTAATTTGAAATGCCTTCTGCAGCCCATGTGCCCACAGTTCTGTTTCAGACGCTGTGCTGTGTTGTTTACTAAAGGTGTCCTCCTATCCCCCAACCCAAGATTTCTTCTTTTCAGGTTTTCTTACCCATTCTTGCACGTGTTCTCTTCCTGCTGAGTTTTAGAGTCAGTTTGTCTAACTCCTCTTTAAAATTCCAGTTGGAATTTTGATTGGAATTACAGTGACTTCACAGATTAAGTTGGGAGAACTGTACACCTTTATTTCCTGGTATAAAAGGATATAAGAGAAAAGGATTTAGAGATGATCCACACTGAAGGGTCTCCATGACCTTCCACTGTCAGAGTGTCTATCATGTAAATTACTGGCTTGACTCCTCTGGGCCTCCGCTTCCTACCTGTAAAATTAGGGGATTAAAATAAATCAGGATGTTTTAACTTGAGGTCCATGTGTATCTATGGAAAGGCGTCAGGAGAGTTTCTAAACTGAAATCAGAAGAAAAAAAATGTCTGTATTTTTTTTCCTCAGAAAAGAGTGGGAACCCAGAAAGGTTAAAATCTTTGGTTCCATGATCACTCACCTTTTATGATTTTCCAAATACTGAAATGCCCTCACCATTGTGTCCAAGGCTTGTATCTGCAAGGCCTTCTCACCTCGCTTACCTTCCCGAAGGCCAACAGGTCCCTTAGGCCAGGAAGTGAATCCCTCCTGTCATAGGTCGGGGCTTAGGCTCTGTCCTGAGTACAGAGCAGGCACTTCTGGGATTGCACGGAAACTCAGTGGAGGGCTGTCTGCCCATCAGCATTTTTCAAAGGCCTGCTGGGGACCAGCCCATGCACCCCAGTCAAAGGGTCCATGAGTAGGGGGTTGGTGTCAGCGCAATATCTATAGGAAAGAAGACAGACAAGACAGACGAGACAGACACCCTGAATGGTGGTAATACCACACCTTTACTGAGATAGTCACTGTCTTATATATCATGGGTGGTTACATTTTTTCTCCAATGATTACATAGTTCAAAGTCCTTGAAGTAAAGACATGCTCCGGAAAAGGTCATTCTTATCAGGACAGTAGTAAGTAACAGGAACAATCAAGTCATTACAAGAGAGGAATTCCCTAATAATAGTCTGGTTTTAAGCATAAGATAAGCCTGAAGAATTCTATGAGGAGATTTACATTCCTTAAGGCCCCTCATCAGTTATTCAAGGGTAAGATGCTCATCCATTAACAAGCAAATCTTTGGCAGAGGATTGTGTTTACTCCCAACAGCAGACAAAGAGCTAGAAAGCAAAGTAAGGGAAGGTCACTGACTGACCCAAAGCCCAAAAGTATATGCCTCCTTGCAAAGCAATGAGAAAATCATAGGATGTGCAGCCCAGGAGGCCAAATATTGTTTGAGGGTTTTGTTTTTGTTTTTGTTTTTTTTGCCTACTGGGCCCCAACAAAGGCCTTTTCATTTCCACAGTCATCTAGTGAATACCTCAAAGTGCAACATCTTGGAGTACAGTTTAATTTAATGCCACACCCCCAGCCACAAAAGGAGCTCACTATCTTACTGGGGGCTGGAGGGAGAAACTGCTATAATTTTGAACCATCTCTAATACAATAGACATCCAACTGCTTATTAAATTGGCTCTTAGTCGAGTTGGTATATTTCTTCCTCATTTCCTCTTTTAAAACTATCAGTAAATGGCTTTGAATACATTTATGAAAAATTTATATTAACCTTATTATGGCACAGATATTTTCCACATCTGGCTCTCAGGTCAGTGAGGGCATGCGTTGTTCAAATATTTGTTCCCCAGCCTGAGAGGGAATTTGAAAGGGAGTTTATCTACTTAAGCTACCAGAGGTTCACAAATCCCTGACAGAGAGGGTCCCCGTCTCCCCGCACAGGGGTTGTGGTCAGCCTAGAGCCACAGAAATGTCAGCGGGATGGACACGGACCAGCCCAGAACTTTATTTCTCAAGCAAAGTACTTAACTGCTCTCTGCCTCAGTTTCCCTGCTGGGTAAGTGGGAATCCCACTTCTCACTGGGTCACTGAGGATTAAGTGACTTAATCTATATGAAGCCTTCTGAGTGCCACCTGATGCCCGGTCAGAGACACCAGCCATTGTTATGAATGATGATGACGGTTCCTTAAGATATGCTGTGGCGGGTTCCGTGGCGAGAAGCAAGGGAAAGAGGGCTGTGTCTTGCATTTTGCCTTGAATTCATGTCATTTTGACACAGCTGTGAGCTAACAATGCAACAGCATTATTTATGTCTCTAAAGCTCATGAAATATTAATAAAGAGATCTGCTAGTTTATTTTTGGACCTATAAGCCTTTAAAATCCCATGTCCACTGGTAACAATGCTTCCTTTGGGGAGTAATAATTTTAAGTGGCATTGCAAAGGGAAGAGCTGCCAGAAAATGGGCGGTGCCACTTTAAATGCTGTGCCAGGTTTTCTGTGGTTCACACATATGAATTTATGTGTATTTTGACATCACCATCATTCTACCTGGACTGTAAACTTCTGGTGACAGGGGAGAATTCCTGAGATGGAGGTTCAACTTGTCCTGCGTTATTTAGCAAATAAATCTTTTGCTTTCATTCTTTATTCTCTTTCCTATCCTGATCATTTCTTGTTTCCATTTCATGTGTCCCTTCCTCTTTGATCTTTCTCTCTCGTGTTTTCCTCCTAGCCTGTGCAAGTTCACTGCCAGTGTCACCTGCCTTGCCGTAACCCGCTTTCCCTTGACTCAGTCTTCCCGCTGCTTACCTCCATCATTTTCCCTGGACTCCACTCCACCCGCGTGGTTTGCCCCCCAGTCTCTCCCCGGGTGGGGGGGATGGTCAGAAGAGGGGCACCTGTGAGCTTCCTCTGTGAGAAGGCCCTGGAGAAGGAGACCACTTTGCCACACCGTCTGTGTGTCCCCACGTGCACCCGAGGCCTCCCCTCGGAACCATTTCCCCCCGAGAACCATGGGAGAGATGAGCAGGGTTCCCAGGCTGGTGGCAGGTCTGGGTGGGGGTCTGCTTTTCTGCATCTCTCTTACCCCCACAGACCCTCCCTACACATCTGAACTTACCTGCTTCTCCAAAATACCCGCCTGATTCTCCTCAAGAGATGTAGCTACTCCTCCCTTTTTTCTGGCTCCTGCCTCCACGAGAAATGGGCAGGCTCCCCCGGGGGGGCAGCGTGTGTTGGCATCCGTCTGACGCTGGGTGCTCTGGGCCGTCTTGGTCTTAGCTAGCTGGCAGAACATTCTCCTCCTCAGACATCAGTTTAATTTCGGGGTAGTGCTTTTCTGAAGGCTTGCGGTTTCTAGAAGCTTAAACCTCAGAAAAGCAAAGCATTCTTCTGCTTCTCCAAGAGCAGGGCGAGTGGTCTATCCTGATGATGAAAGTCAGTCAATCAGCAGGCAAGGGCCTGTTCATTTCTCCCTCTTTGTATTTCGCCCCACATGCCTGGACAGTGCTATTTGTTAATAATGACACGGCATATTACGGCACTGCACTGAATACTGTATTCATTTCTCTGGTCTAAAGATGAATTATATCCAATCCTGAAAAAAAAAAATCAATGGTGATGTATTACAGTGATCTATGGCTTCTACCCTCAAGAGCATTAGGAAAACCTGGGTGTCTGCTTTCTCCAGCCTGTGACTTATTGATGGGGGATGCACAGCGTATATTTAAACTCCCAGACCTGTGAGGAATATTTTTCCCCCAGAGAAACATCTATATCTTGTAAATAGAACTTTATAAACATTTGTGGAACAGAAAAATTCTCTAGTCCTTTCAAATTGCCACCCTCCGGGTTGACTTATCTCTTCTGTTGAAGAATACCACACTTTTCTCCTCTGGTTGTGGAAGCACATTTTGTGGAACTCGGGACCTGACATCACTCAATGTCTGGTGAACATCCGCATTTCCTAGTTGCCCATCAAATAGCTGAAAACAGCCTTCGGGGCTGGGTGGGCTCAGGTGCTGGGAAAGAGTCCTTTAAATAAAAACACCCCTCACCCTGACACCACGGTGAGAAATGCCCCTGCTGGTTCAGAAGCCCACCCATAGGTGGGGGTGGGCAGCCACCAGTGGGTGAAAGCACCATCCAGGGAGAGAGAAAGCCCTGAAGGTAAGCCCTCCCCAGGCTACAGCCCTGCTCACAATTGGCAACTATTGTGTAACCGTTCACTTAGCCTCAACATCAAGTTGGGGGAGAAACCTATTGATAGGACAAGTGCCCAGTATTCAGAAGCCGAGATTTGAGTCTGAGACTGCAGTGATGTTCGCGTTCAATGTTGAGTCCTTTCCTAGCAGGCCCGGGCCGCTGCCAACTCCGGCCAGCGTGCTTCCTGACTTCCCTGTCACAGTCACTGGCTGCACAGCAAGTCACAGGAAAAGGCCAAGGGCAGGTGGGGAGGACGGTCAGAGGAACTGTCCACCATGAAACAGTAAACAGGTAATGTTCCAGGAGCCCACTGACCATTGACTGAGCACGAATGAGGTGAATCGGAAGCCACTGCTGGCCCCCGCTCTGGTTAGGGACAAGCTAGATAGACTCAGAGGCCTCAGTGAGTGTCTGCGGGTCTCCCGTCCAAATCTCACATCATCCTGGCTCCGCAGGCACCCGGAGAACTTTTCCTGCCCCCTCTTACCCCCGCACCCCCCACACCCGTTCTTCTCCTTGACTCCAGGCCACTGTGCTGGAGGCCGTGGTGTGCTTCTTCTCCGTCTGGTCCATCGTCGGCCTCTCAGGTTTCCACACATACCTGATCAGCTCCAACCAGACGACAAATGAAGATGTGAGTTCCCAGCGGTCTAGGGGGTGGGCGTGTGCGCCTGCGTCCAGAGGCGGAGTGGGGACAGGGGAGAGGAGCTCAGGGGCCAAGGCCTTGCACTCATCCCATTCCAGACGTGAGCCTCTGGGAGCAAACCGTGTGCAGGGGAAGCGTTTTCATAGGTTGGTCTCCATGATCCCCAGTTGGGAATCTCTAACCTGTCTTGCTTTCTGACCACATCGGTTAGATGCTAAGGTCCGCCAAGGGACCCCCATCTCCGAACTCTGAGGGAAGGGGTTATCGTCTCCGCCTTCCTTTGCAGTAGTTTTGTGGGCAACCTGTCATACCTCCCCTGGAGAGAGACCACGTCCAGCTGCTGTTTCAGGCTGAGCGAGTGAATCTGCCTTTCACATTTAACATCCCCGTTTCAGTTTTGGAGGGCACCGCCCCCCACCCAGAGATGCAGGTTTTTTTTGTCTAGGATTATCTGTCTCTACTGAATGCAGATGGAGAGGAGATACAAAAACAGAAAACAAAATGTTGGGAACGTTCTTCATAAGCCTGGGCCTCTTGGCTCTGAATATTTAGACTCTGACAGAAGTGTCCGTTAGTACAGGAATTAAATGTCTCAGAATCAGTCAGACTGTCTTAGAGGCATGGGAAAATCAGTACCTCTGAGATACATGTGTTATGAGAATTTCCACAGTTGTTTGTATCTGGTATCTGTGAATATTAGAATCTGCGGATTTATTCTGGCAACATTGTGAGGCTGAATTCAGACGGACTAGACCTGGGGAGTTGCGGGAGCCGTGTTAACTCGCTCGGCAACTGTTTGTTTAACTGCTGGTGAGCACGCCAACTGTTTGAAAAAATCTCCACTGGCTTATGTGAGCTGACCTTTTGGAACCATGTTGTCGGAACAAGAGATTATTGTCCCCAAAGAATGCTCCTTTCTCCCTAATCTGACCTGCTGTTTTGGGATATTTCCAACTTTGAGGTCAACGCCAGTTTTCCTTGGGAAAGCGTCTCGGTCTCTCCCGGTGAAGAAACAAATAAAGACGATTTTATTCTTTATAAATGTCTCGTGACCCCATTCATCTAACCTGTGGCATCAATATGAAGGATGTTACGTTATTCGCCTTCCTTTTCTTTCAGATTAAAGGATCTTGGTCAAATAAAAGAGGTAAAGAAAATTACAATCCCTACAGCTACGGGAATATCTTTACGAATTGCTGTGTTGCCCTGTGTGGACCCATCTCTCCGAGGTAAGTGTCAGAAAGCCTCCCACCTCCTTCTCTGAACCTAAAAGTCACGTCTGAATCCATGAAAAGAATTTATGTTTTTATGTTTTTTATTTATTTTTGAGAGACAGCGTGAGCAGGGGAGGGGCAGAGAGAGAGACACGGAATCTGAAGCAGGCTCCAGGCTCTGAGCCGTTAGCACAGAGCCCGATGAGGGGTTCGAACCCAGAAACTGTGAGATCATGACCTGAGCCGAAGTCGGACACTTAACTGACTGAGCCACCCAGGCACCCCTGAATCCATGAAAAGAATTTAAAAGTCTCACATGTTGAACAAATCTCCCTTCTTGTTCCCCAGTCCACAATTTGCATTTGGTGCTTCTTTGTTTTGTTTATAGATCAAATCTGGTCACAACCAAACTTCTTTCTTCAACGACCGGATAAAATTTCCCACCGTGGCTGGGTTGGGGCTGTTTTCTTTCCAAAACCCAAGTGCCTCTGGGTGGGGCATTTGTCGAGGCTGGCCCTCCCCTCGGACCCTCGAGAACTGCTCACGAGGCTGCCCAGGGAAGATGGGCTGCTGGCCTGTCCCGCTGTGCCCACGGCCCCCCACAGCCTGGGCAGACACGGCAGGGGGACAGTGCCTGTCCTTCTTCCTTCCTCCTGTCACCTTCTTTGCCCCTTCTCTCTCTGCCCTAGCTCGCTCAACCCTGTGCCCATAAGAGGACCAGAGCCTTCCATGGGCATCCAGCCAAGCCTGTCCCACGGGGACTAAGGACAAGTGACATGCCCAGCATCTTATGCCTGAGTTTCCTCTAAAATGTTCTTAAATGGCGTAACAACGTGCTCATAAGAGTGTCCTCCTGAGGCACCCGGGTGGCTCAGTCGGTTAAGCGTCTGACTCTTGATTTCATCTCACAGTTGGATCGAGCCCTGCATAAGGCTCCATGCTGAGCCTGGAGCCTGCTTCGGATTCTCTCTCTCCCTCCCTCGGCCCCTCTCCCCAACTCGTGCTCTCACTGTCTCTCAAAAAAAAAAAAAAAAAAAGCAAAACAAAAAGAAAAACACCCCAAGAGTGTTTTCATGTTTCCCACTGAGCACTCTGAGCCATGAGGGCAAAGACCCACATTCAGTTCCCTGTGTGGGTCCCCAGAGGTGTGCAAGGCAGCAGGTAGGAGTGGCCACCTTTGGGGGCAGGGGGTCCTCATACAGGTCTGCAAGAAGGAATGGAAAGATGGAAAGACAAAAAGACCACTCCCAAGGTATGGTCAGGGTCAGGCCTTGCAGGCCAGGGCTAAGGTTCAACCTGTCGCTGACAGGTTTAATAGAAGACAACTGCACAGTCAAAAAGGGGCTGTGACAGAGGGTGGGGTGCAGTTTCCATGGGACACCCAGGAAGGCTTCCTAGAGGAAGGGGCCTAAGTTGTCATCTATTCTAATGGATGAGTAGGACTGGGGGGATGGAAACTAAGGGAAGACAGAAAGTGGGAGCAGCATGTGCAAAGGCCCTGAGGTGAGGGGAGAACCTGTAGGAGGCAAAGCTGAAGGGGCTCCTGTGTGGGAGTGCGGGGACCACAGAGGGCAAAGCAGGAGGTAAGGCGAGGGGAGTGCATCCAGATTAGGAGGGTCTCCTGGGCTGTTATGAGAACTAAAAGGAGACTTAGGGCAGAATGTCACAGTCTTGGGCATGTGGCTGGTCCATTAAACAGGCTGAATACATAGGATGAAGGCTGAGAAGTCTGTTTTGACCACCCTGCTGCCCTTTCAGACTCTTTTGATGACCTTTTAATTTATTTATTTATTTATTTATTTATTTATTTATTTATTTATTTATTGCTCCTGAAATCTGCAAGTCCCTTGATTTCTCCTGTCACCTAAAGAAAAAACAAGGACTCGGGACACTTTCATTTCCCTGCGAATCGTGTTGTTTCAGTGACTAGAAACTCCAGCAAGGCAGCACTTTCACCCCTTTACCGCTACCCAGGTTGGGGTTTCAGCATATCTTTTGGAAAGACACAGTGCCACCCTGACTCCACGCTGGCTCTCTCCCAGGGGACCTGCATCTGGCCTCAGCCTTGCCCCGCCTCCCTTGTGCCTGTCCCCAGGCGGGTGCAGGTGCCTGCCTGTCCAGGGCACCCTTCTCTGCTCTCTTCACCTTTAATCTTATGCACCCTCACAGGGGGTCACAAACTTGGTGAGCTGCAGGGGGCTCCAGCACCTCTTTTTGGAAGATGGGGGTTCTTGTTGCCTATTGGTTTTTCTAAACCTCTGGAGATCCAACAGAAACGGAAGCAGACAGAGTCCCATTCCAAGATCTTGTCCCAAGTACTTTTTTAACGCTTTGTTATTGTGTAGTCTGAACACCTGAAGGTAGAGGTTGCCATGACTCCCATCTTCTGGGGGCCTGACAAGTAGGAGGGTGACCTCTGTGGACCAGCGCTCCGCCTTCAGGAGGGGGAAATGTATGTGAGCACATTGGATGCACCTGCAGCATTTCCGGGGAGTGTGGCCCGAACCCCAGACGGTGGGGGCCACACCAGGAGCGCGTACTTATTAGCTGCACCTCTTCTTGCTCTTTGTAACTCTGCCCTTAGACTCGAGGTCAACACTGAGCCTTCACCCAGGGAGGAAAAAGGGCAGCCGTTTTGATGGCAATGCAAAGCTTCTGCCTACCTTCTGCCTGGGCAACAACGCCATAGGGTACAGAAGAGATGACGTTATTGTTCGTAAATGAGGCCGTTATTCAGCAAACTTGCCGGTGGGAGACAAGGGACCCACTTCTGTTCATTCAGCCCGCAAGCTTCCTATCAACGCCTAGTGGGTGTCACTTGTGGAGATGGGTGATTAAGAGGACCCGGTTCTTGCCCTGGTGGAGCTTACTCTCCAGAACAGATGCAAATATGGACACAGGTGGTGCCAACATGATGTGATACAGGTCCCCAGGTGCTCCGAGGCACAGCGGAGGGGCCCAGTCCTCTGGGGGGCAGAGGGCCGGTGACTGGGGAAGAAGAGAGAAAGACTGACCTTTGGAGCTTACGGGGCAGAGGGGACTGTATAAAACCACGGTGACACCAGGCAAAAAGAGGTATATGCCTCTAGAGGGGTCACATGCAGGGCCCAAAGGATCCACAGAAGAGGCAAAGGCTGGGGGCTTTTGAACGTGGCCATGAGGAACGGACAGCGGGGGTTGCTGGAGAGAAGGGAAGAAAGCCAGGGCCTGAGCAAACCGCAAAAGTGGCAAGGCCCCGAGGGCAAGCGGGGGGGGGGGGGTGTTCCGGCTCCACGCATGCGCGGACATTGGCGCATGCGCAGGCGGTGTCTCGCGCTCGAAGAAGGGGCAGGCTAGGCGCGCTGCCCCTGTAGTGACAAGGCGTGGGTTGAGACCTGGCGGAAAGTGGGGACAAGTTCTACGAGGCCTGGAGTGTTCGCAGGTGACAGAGCAACCCCCGGAGCAGTGCCAGTGGCGGGGAGATGTTATCAGGCCCGTGGCCCTTAGACGGAGCCCGGCGGCCATGCTGGCCGTGGTTGCGGGGGTTAGGGGGACAGGGTGGGAGGCCACGCGTGTCTGCAAGCAGGTGGCTGAGAACGGGGGTGTAGAGGTGACAGTTCGGTACTGAGTGTACGCGAAGACGAGTCGGGGTGTATTCCCAGGTGCGTGCAGTGGCACCCCACCCGGAAATTAAAATCGCGTTGATGGCATCTTTGGCTTTTTAGTCACCCTCTTCCTCCATTTTTTTTTTCTTTTCTAGCTTGATTGACAGAAGAGGGTACATCCAGCCTGACACACCGCAGCCGACCGCACCGTCCAATGGCATTGCCGCGTACGGGGCCACGCAGTCACAGAGCGACATGGTAGGGGCCGCCTGCAGCCGGGCCCAGGGCTCCCTGCAAAGGCTTCTCTTCTGCTTCTATGCTCACTAACCCGGTCACAGACCGAGCGCACCTAGAAACCTTCCCGGAACACCCATTTGCTGAAAGGCTCAGGCGAGGGAACAGAGCGTTAAATTAAGGCAAAACCCAACGAAGGATTAATGCCCCTGAGCGGCTGGCCAGTTCTGGGTTGTGTGAGGGGAAGTACGCGTGCAAAAGGTCTTCCCGAAACAGCTTGTGGTACCTGGTGATGGAAGGCCCCCTTACACAGAAGCAGGCTGGCTCTGGGGTGGGGCGGGGGAGATACCAGTGCTCCGAGCTGGCTGGCTGGCTGGTCCTTTTCTCTCCCTTTGCCTCCCTCTGTGCTCGCCTCCCCACCCCCCTCTTTAGTACAGCGGGGTGACCACCTCTCCCCACTTTCAGCCAAAACCGTAGCTCAGCCATGTGTATCTCCGTGCACTTGATCAGACAAGGTGTTCCTCACTCACAGCCAAAACTGAGCGAGTGCCTCTCCACAGAGAGCTTGCGGGTGGCCTGTGAGGTATGGAATGGCATGCTTTGTTTCCAGGCTGCTGGTTGGAGACTTAGGACAGGGACGACAGTCCCTCCACCGGCACCCGAAAGCGCAGCCAGGCCCAGCTCCGACCATCCTTCCCTTAAAACTCCTTAGGCGTCTGGAAGACTGTGGTTTTGCTTTATCTAGAACAGATTTCCCAAAAGAAGTTCCGTGTTTCTGAAAGGGACCCTGTCCGTGGCCACCCAAGAGCTGTTTGTTCTTTGTGGAAGGGTATCACCCACAAGAGAGTTTTCGTGACAAACAAGTCAAAGACCCGCCTCCTGGGGTGGACTGGGAAAATGACAGCCTCCTGGGCACTTTGTTTCTGCTTATAAAGAGCAGCAAGGTTAAAGCCGACAGTCTCAAGACTGTCTCTGTAAGCATCCAGGGCTAAGGGAAAGTGCTTCCTCCCAGCTACCCTGGGGTCGTATCCGCGGCCCTGGAAGTAGGCTCCAGCTCCCAGCAGGAGCGCGG